>NW_028254355.1:0-209672 GCF_964263255.1 Lissotriton vulgaris | reverse complement strand
AGTAAAACAATCAAAGGTTCAGATCTACGCAATTACAATCAATCAGACCAGATTTTAGATCAATTTGCAAAATATTATCGGAACCTCTGCACTCCGGAAATAGCCCCCACGAAAGATAGAATTTCCCAATACCTTAATAAATACATGCCTACCCAACGAGATAATGAAGCTTTAAAACATCTTAATACTAAAATAACAGCTGTAGAAATAAAAACTGCTATTTTAGCCCTACCCTCGGGAAAGGCAGCCGGAGAGGATTGCCTACCTATTGAACTCTATAAAATATGCTCCTAAGAACTACTTCCGCTTTTAGAGTTAGTAATAGAAACCATTGGGGAATCAGAAAAGGCCCCCACGTCATGGAAAATAGCTAAGATTGTCTTTTTCCTTAAAAAAATAAAGCTCCTGATGAATGTGGCTCATACCGGCCAATTTCGCTGATTAATGCGGATGCTAAAATTTTCACAAAAAATTTTGTAAAATCGCTTGACACCTATAATGCCGGAACTTGTCAATATGCAACAATAATGGTTTGTGATGGGGAGAGACACTACCGCACACATTAATACAGCCATCACAGCGTTCGATGTCGCCTCGACTGCTCTCACCCCACTCGACATGGTTATGTTAGATGCAGAAAAAGCATTTGACCGAGTGGGGTGGGAGTACTTGTGGGCGGTGTTGAAGACGCAAGGTATTCATGGGCAATATCTTGGATGGGTTCGCTCATTGTACGATCACCCAACGGCTAAGATTAGATACTTAGGAACAGAGTCAGCGAACTTTATGATAATGAGGGTAACAAGGCAAGGCTGCCCTCTGTCACTCTTGCTCTTTGCCCTCTCTCTGGAGCCGTTTTTGAATTCTTTGGAAGCACAAGATAATATCATCCCCGTGGAACATGGAGGGAAAAGCTTAAAAATAACCGCTTTTGCGGACGATATAGCGGTATTTACCACTGATCTAATAAAAGCAATTCCTGAGATAATTAAAGAAGCTACTAATTTTGAAGAAGTTTCAGGTTATAAATTGAACGTTAATAAAACCCAGGTCATTGCCAATTACAGACCGGCAGAACCAATTGTGGGCCTATGCCCAAATGCAATATATCTAGGAATTAAGATAGCAGCTGATGTGGGTAAGGTAATAACACTGTACTATGAACCAATGCTGAAGGATTTAACTACTATTTTAAGAAACTGGCACAAGATACCACTCAATCTGGTGGGGAGTATTTATCTAATAAAAATGAAAATAGTGCCCAAATTCTTATATTTGTTCAGATCCATTCCTTTGCAACTCAATAATCTTTTTTTTAGGAAACTGGATGGTATCTGTAGAAGATTTGTATGGGGCCATAAAAAAGCCCGTAGGTCAATTGAACTTCTGAAGCTACCTATCGAAATGGGGGGATTCACTTTTCCTGATATTAAGTTATGTTTTTTGGCGACTTTTTTTAGCCGTATACGTAGTCTCTTAAAAAATGGAAGTTCGTTATTCTTTCACCAATTTATGTTGGGACCCGAGAGCAATCAATTTCTATTCCGAGCGCATGATCCAAATTACTTTAAAAGAGTACAATTCAAGACCGCCAGATATATTAAGAACATTTGGGATAAAATTATGACTATGGACAAGATCCCTTTTTATAATGCTGAACTAAAACTATGGGGGAACCCAGGATTACCTGACATTTTCTCGGATGGGGCTGGGACCCAATGGGATGGATATGGTATTAATACATTGGGGGATTTTTATGGATCAAATGGTTTTTTAAGCTTTGCTACTTCGAAACTTTTATATAAAATAAGTGATGGGATGTACTTCAAATATATTCAGATCGGGATTTTCTATTACGAAAAATGAAAATTGAAGAAGTAGCCTGTTCAGATATTTTAAAATGTTTGTATTCTGATAAAACAAAGTCACTCATTAGTCAAAGTTACAGTTATTAAATTTCAGGCAAGATAGATGACTGTGGGAAAATAGCAACCAAATGGAGGAATAGATTAGGCATAAATATCAGTTCCAACCAGATCTCAGCTTCACTTAGACAAATTCATCAGGTAGTCCAATCCTCCAACTTAAGGTTCCAGCTTTACAGAACCATCAGTCAGCTATACTACACTCCTCAAAGAATCACTAACTGGTCATCAGGAAACCAAACAAATGAGCGAACCAAATGCCCGAAATGTAATCTGGAAGCAGCTGGCATTGAACATATGCTCTTCACATGCCCGGAGTTATCTTCATTTTGGAAGGGAATAATTGATGCTTCAATTAGTAAGCAAATTGCAACTCTGCCGCTCTCGGCGCATTTGGTTCTACTAGATATTCAAGATGTTCATTTCCATCACAAAGATTTGATATCTATAATATATGCATGTGCTAAGTTAGCCATAGCTAGATCATGGATATATAAGGAGCCTCCAAGTGTTATGGAGTGGTGGATTTTGATCAATGAAGTTTTTACTATGGAACTGTCATTAGCAAAACTAAGAGATCCTAAGGCTCTGAGAGAAAGGGAAAAAATGTGGAGATTGTTCATTTGATTTTTGAATTATGGATTACAGATATTTGATGAGACCACTTCGAATTTGCATATGTTAAATTATTCTTTGAAAGTGTATATTGCCGTCCTCTGTCGTAAGTTGAAAAGGAAATTAATGCTTTTTTTTCTTTTACTTTTATGATGTATTATGTAAATTTGATGACAATGATCTTCTTGCAATAACAATAAAATATATTTTTTTAAAAGTTGGCATTATCTCTGGGCGGCCCTTTCCAAGTTCGGCTTTGGCCCTAGTTTCATTGCGTGGGTGAGGCTCTTGTACGAGCAACCGTTGGCTCAAGTCGTGGTGAACGGCAGAAGCTCCGATTCTTTTCCACTGGGTCGTGGCACCCGTCAGGGGTGCCCGCTTTCCCCGCTTCTGTTTGCACTGGCGCTTGAGCCCCTTGCGGCATGGCTTCGGTGGGAACTCTCGATTAAAGGGATCGGTGGGCGCCGGATCTGGAAGATCGCGTCTCGCTTTACGCCGACGACATCCTTCTCTATTTCACCTCTCCCCAGAAGTCCTTGAACGTGCTCTTTGACGTTCTCACTTCTTTTGGTAAGAACTCCGGGCTGGTTATCAATTGGACTATGTCATGTGTTTATGTCATAGCGGGGGTACTACCTCCGCTGCCTCGTAGGTTCCCTATCCAGGTGGCGGAAGACGGTTTTAAATACTTGGGGGTCTTTGTCTCCATGGATTCCTCGTTACGATATGATCGAAACCTCTACGCTCCCCTCCGTCGCCTCAAGCAAGATGTTCGGCGATGGCGAGAATTGCCCTTGTCCCCACTGGGACGAGCGGCGCTTTTTAAAATGATGTCGCTTCCCAGGTTCCTTTATGCCTTGCAGAATTTCTTCGACCCGGTCCCCGCTCGCTATTTCCGTGAAATCGAAAGCCTACAGAGGCAATTGATCTGGGATGGCCATGCCCGTATTGCATTATCTAAACTTACACTCCCCTGGTATGATGGCGGTATTGCTTTGCCCGACATTAAACGATACTACTGGGCCTCACATTTAAGCGCAATCAATCATGTGACATATTCTTCGGAGCCCGCCAACGCTTTTGCCCTGGACAAACTCCTGTTGCCAGGCGGTAACTTTAATAGAGCTTTGTACTCGAAGCCACCACTTCGTCTTCTGACTGGTCCTACGAAATGTGCTGTGCGTGCCTGGAAGGATGCTACTGTGGCTACGGGTTGGGGTGGCAGATTGACGCGTATGACCCCGTTATATGATTCTGAGCGGTTGGGCAACCTGTGGCGAACGAAAGGGTTTGATAGGTGGGATATGATTGGGATTAGCAAGGTGAAGGATCTCTAGGCCAGGGGTACTGTGAAATCCTTTGAGGCCCTGAAGGTGGAATATAAACTGGATGATAGGGAGTACTTTCGTTATCTTCAGGTACGGCATGCCCTATCCTCCGTTTTTCCCCCCGGAACTGACGTCCCCCAATCATCCCCGTTGGAAGATCGCATTCTAGATGGCCACGTCCCTGACAGTACGATTTCCTTGATTTATAAGAAACTTATTAACAACAGGGCTGACCTACTGGAGAAGCTTCGTGCCTCCTGGGTGGCGGATGGGCTCGAGCTAGATGACGAAGACTGGCAAATGGCTATTTCTTCCCCTAAGGAGGTGGCTATTCCGGCTCGGCTCTGTTTTGTCCAACTAAAGATCCTCCACCGCGTGTATGTGACTGGTACGCGTCTGGTACGGATGGGGCTTGCGACGGACGGACTGTGTAGACGTGGCTGTGGTATAGATGGTACTTTTTTGCATGTCTTGTGGGAATGCCCGGTTATCTCGGATTTCTGGTCTAGGGTCCATGATGGGATGGGACGTGTTACCGGGGTCCCCCTCCTTCCCGAGGCACGACGCTGTTTGTTCAATGTGTGGGAGCCTACAGACTGTATGGCTGCTCAGACCTTCTGGATCACTCTGGGCAACATGGTCGCCAAGAGAGACATAGCTCAGCTCTGGGGCTCCAATAGACCGCCTAGGCTCAGCACCTGGAAAGAAAACATGGACTGGTGCATGTTTCGGGAGAAAACGGTGTACGAGGCACGGGGTCGGCCTAGGAAGTGGAGCAGGATCTGGGCACAATGGAATGCATACCGAGGGGATATTTTTACCCCCCCGCTTGACTATGCCGAGGCCATTCCTTCCTCCCCATAAATTGCGTTCCTTTCATTATTTTTGCTCTACATTCCCTTCATCAACCCCCTCCCATAGTAGACTTGCTTCCATTCCTTTATACTGTTTTCCCATTTCCCCCCCCTCCCGTGAGCCTTGCCGTTAATTGACCATGTGTCTGTTTTCCTTTTTCTTTTTAGTTTTTCACTTCAACAAAACTATAAAATTGAACCTTTGATATCCTTCGAATATTATTATATGCACTGTATTATAATGGATCGCGAAGCGGCCACACTGCTACGTACTGTGTTCCACTTTTCGGATGTTTGTCATAGCGGCCGGCCCAACGGGGTTGTAGGCAGACGCTGTGTACTGTGCATTTGATAAATAAAGGTTTTTAAAAAAAAAAAAAAAGTAATGATGGACATTATACTTGGGTGTTGTGAATGTATCTAGGACCCTAATTAAGACATTCCCGATTTATGCCCTTATGTGGTTATAACAAATCATATCCTTGTAAAGGCATGAGAATCATATCCATATTAAGTCATAGCCAATGCAGTCCAAATACGGCAAGGCTACTCCCATAGACTCCTAGAAAGCACAACGCGTTCTTAAACAAACCAAGCCTCCAGCAGCCCGGGAATTGCCCCTGCTTCTGTTTTGATTTGTCCTAAGAACTCCTGGAGTCCTGAAAGAACTGGTAGTTCTTATTGAAGTCTTATGTCTAACCTTACGTCAAACTCTGAACCTTCCAGGTATAAATATACCAACATCTGCCTTAAGCAGCACACGGTGGTTAGGAGTAGATCGACTGTCTACTTGCCCGACGCCCAGTTGATGCGAGTGCTGAAGGAAGCCGACCCTCCCTGCTGACGCACTGAGAGAGACGCTGTCTTTTCTCCTGCCGAGAAAATCCAGCTCCAGTGTTTCCCTGATACCCTCGTGGGTCGCTGGGAGATTGAGTCCTGAGAAAGAGATGCAAGACCTCCTTCATTCTATAACCAAGGTATGGAGCTGATTAGACCCATAGAGAATTCTTGATTGAGATTCTTGGCAAAACCTGTAACTCATCTACTCCTTCCCTGTACTAGGCTTAGGTTAGGTACACTGGGGTAGGCGTATCTTAGAAACACCAGTTGAGTACGTTTAGTCATTATTTTATTGTTGTATGTATTTTATCCATTTTAAGTATCTTATGGCTCAGAAACCATATAAATCCTTTACAGTATTTTTTCATAATCCTGAGGACACAACTCAAGAACGGAGAGTGGGCCCAAACAATGCTAGACAGCGCAGCAGAAGTGACCATAGCTCGCAAGATCCTGATGAATCTTCTGGAGACACTGGGCACAAAATAATACATTCAAGTGAAAACTGCAGACACCAGAGTTAGCGTGCCCCACAAACTATATGAAATAACATTACGTATAGAGGGGGACAAAACTAGGAAAATAAAAGGTCTCTTCTGGGAAAAACTATCTAAAGGCTATGATATCCTTCTAGCAGAGAAAGACTGGCCACCAGAGTTTGTCAGGGAGTGCCCACATGGCGAAGAAATGATTATGCCTGCCTTCTCAAATCAAATTCCAATTCATAAAAAATACACATATGCCAGAAAATGGGCATTATCCCAAGCCCCTGCATTATATAAAAATCATGTTGGATGGGATGAGGATTCTCCTCACCATAAAACCCAGTTAAAAATTCAACCTACTGCACAAAGGCAGTATCCTGTTAAGCAAGAAGCTAAAAAAACAAGTCAGGGAGATCTTAGATCGACTTGAGTACCAGGGGGTGATTGAAACATGCACCTCAGTCAGTCAGTCAAAAATATCTTTATTCGATTTAGTTAAAAATCATACAAAGAGATAAAAACATTTCATACAATTTTAAAACTATTTACAATATCATACAAGTCAGAGCATACATGGGATTTATAAAAAGGCAAATTAAATTCATTTTGTATTAAGCAAAATTGGAGTACATTGATTAAACACAGTGTTAAAAAGGCCCGTTGTTCTGATGTGTTTTTTTAGTTCTAACTGCTGCCACCAAAAAATTGGCCATACAAAATGTAATGCGTATGCTGTTCAAAGATTGTAGGTATAGCAGGGCTGGCCTCACTTGTGTGAAACCGGCCTCCTTCAAAACAGGTAACAGGTATTTTTTCCTGGGCTCTAAATAAAACCCACAAAACATAACAAAGTGCATGGTATCTTGAACGGAAAAGTGATCACAACAAAAGGGGGGGGGGCTAAATCAGGTTTTTCCCACGTTTTAAAATTGCCCAAATAAAAATGTAACAAATTAAACCTAAACTTAGTTAGGAGGAACCTATGGAATGGGATCGTGACCAAGCCAAGGGAAGGTGCTAGTGCAAATGAATTTACAAGCAGATAATGCCTCCTCACTGTCGGTTTCACAAGTTCCTTTCCCTTACAGGATGCTCTTGCCCTACCCATAAATCGCTTCTTAATCAGATCTATATCTTGTTTTGTGATGTCCTGGGGGATGTAAAAACTTCTGGTCGCCCCAGGTCGGAGAACTCCTTCATCAAGTAGGCCAGCCATGGCACCCTTTTAGAGTGGTCCAAGGACATGACATCAGCCAGGATCTTATGGTTAAGGGGCAGCTCCTCGTTGAGCCAGGTCTTCAACCAAAAGATCAAGGGTGCCATGTTCAGCCCATCAGCGACGAAGTCCAGCCCACCTACATTTGTATTGAAAAAGTTGGTGTGGACTGTGGGACAGACAGGAGGGTCCGAATAAATCTGTTTTCCGCCTTCTGAATTGGTTCCAAGTTTACATAACCCCAAAGGGTTGAACCATATGAAGCTAAAATGACTGATTTGCTTTTATAAATCTTCAGAAGGGCTTCCATCAGCCTAGCGCCCAAACTACTCGCAAATCCCATGATAGTTGCTGATGATCTAGTCACCGCCAGCCTTTTCGTCCTGACCTGGGGTCCCCAGGATCCCCTCTATTCAAAAAGAACCCCCAGGTATGGGAACGTGGAGACTCTGGTGACGATCTCTCCCTTACATTTAAAGATTTTAGATTTCCCTTTGCTGCCTTGGTGCCCCACGACCATGGTATGGGACTTGTTTGTGTTTATTTTTAAGTCCATATGGTCCATAAATGTGCCAAATGCGTCCAGGAGACGATGCAGGCAGAGACCAGTGCGGGCTATCAGCACTGCGTCGTCCGCGTACATGAGCGCAGGGATCTGAACTGCTCCTGCACGCAGAACATCACCAACAACATCCTCCAGGTAGGCACCCAAGCCATTAATGTAGATGGTAAAGAGCAACGGGGCCAGTATGCAGCCCTGCCTAACCCCTCGCATGGACTTAAAACGGGACGTGCACCTTCCCTCATAAGTGACCCGCACTGCAGCAAAAAGCTCTTGGTGGAGAGAGGCCATGAACTTGACCAGTGCCTCATCTATCCCCATTTTCAGGAGTGTGGTCCATAACTTAGACTTGTTCACCAGGTCGAAGGCCGAGGAGAGGTCCATAAACGCTAGGAATAGGGACCCCTCCTTGGCCACCGTATATTTCGAGATCAACAGGTGTAAGTTGGAGCATTGCTCAACTGTTCCTTTCTTCTCTTTAAAACCGTACTGAATGTCGGCCAGCCCCCCGCAACACTCTAAACTATCCCTCAATTTATCCAGGAGGACTCTAACTAGGATCTTAACTGTAGAGTCCAAGAGGGATATGGGCCCATAACACCCGGGGTCGTCCCGCTGGCCCTTCTTAAAAATGGGGACGATGGTAGAAATGGCCCAGGTGGATGGTATGGGGTTGCCATTAACGGCGGTAAAGACATTAGCCAAAACCCCCGCCCATAACTTGGGTGCATGTATGAAAAATTCAGCCGGCACCCCGTCAGGTCCAGGGGCCTTGTTCTTGGTAGTGGCCAAAATAGCTTTCTCCACTTTAGATGTATTAAAATAAATAGGAGCGGCATCCGGGGCCACCAGGGGGCATGCTTGACCACCCTTCCCATTATCCCCATATACCTTTTTAAAGGGGTCCAGCCATTTGTCTTCCGGGATAACACAGTCCATGACATCGTTAGTTGAATCGGAGAAAACGGCTGTTTGATTGTTTCCCAGAACTGCCTGCTATCTTTCAAGACGGCCACGGAGAGGAGGTTCTCCCATGCTTCACGTTTGATATTATCTTGTCTGGTCTTGACGGCTAGCTTATAGTTCTTCCTCAGCATTACAATATCATCCCTTATCCTAGGAGTTCTCTTCAAGGCTGTCATTAGGGACTTATGTGCCTTTGAGCAGGAGGCATCAAACCAGCGCTGCTTACTACGCGCTCCTTTCCTGGGTTTTGCCAAAAGATCCTATGAGACCTGCCCACACATAGTCTCAAAAGCCCCTATAATCTCAAATTCCCTGGCATTTGGAATTGGCACACCGCCACCTGGGCCTCGATTTTCGGGAAAACTTCTGCATAAAAATGCTCCGGAACCACCTTGGCCCATTTGAGTCTTCTACTCTGGTCGGATGTACGTTAGGTGTGCTGTAATCTGGCTGGTCCCGGGGTTGGTCCCATATAATCTGCCCAGGCTACGTCAAGTATAACTGGATTATGGTCACTATCATGGGAAGGGACTGTACGATAGGTAATGACCCTGTTTAAGAACCCTTGTGTTACAAAGATGTAATCAATAATTGTTCCGGGGTCAGTACCCGTAAAGGTAGCTGTTCTTGTGCCCCCCTCCGGTTCATAGAGATTATGGTTGGCCAGTAAATCTTCTAGCTCCTCACCTGATGTAGTGTGCTCGAAGTGTGGTCCTTCTGGATCATCTCCCCCTTCCTTGTTACTTAGGCCACATATTTGTTTACAGGGGTGAATATTAAAATCTCCCAATAGTATTTACTCCGAATCGAAATGTGTATTCTGACTGACAGACATTAAAACTGCATCTAGTCTAGCAATGTTGTTGTCACTATTGTCCCTGTTCCAGGAATTATAGAAATTTATATATAATGTCCTCCTGGAGGGGCAAATCTCCCTTTCAACAATGAGGATGTTTTAAAGATCCTTTGAGTTCTAGTGAGAATAAAATAAGGAGGCCTCCCTTAGCTCTGCCAGCGCAGCTAGGGGTAGCAGCTTTAGCAAAGCTGATAAACCCATCCAACCAAAAATTTGCGGTGCTGTCCCATGTTTCTTGTAAGGCAATCACCTTGTGTCCTGAGACAAAGCAAATCCACTCATTATCTTTACGTTTGGAGTTAATACCTGCCATGCACCTCACAAATGAACAATCCTTTGTTTCCTGTATCCAAACCAGACAATTTATATCGTCTAGTATTGGACTACAGACACTTAAACTCCTGTTACAAAACATTTGCAGTACAAAATTCACACAGTGCAGCAATGATGAAAAAACATCGTGCTCAAAAAATATAAAACAACATTAGATATTTCAAATGTTTTTTTTCTTTCAAATCATTACACCAAAAAGCAGGTATTTGACCGCTTTCTCCAGCATGCCGGCCCAAAAGCAATTTTGTCGTCTCCCACAGGGATTCAAGAATAGCCCAGGATTATTTTCAGCCAGGGTAACAGAGTTACTACCAATATATGATGATGAGGCATTATCTTATGTCGATGACATCTATCTTACAGACAATGACCTGGAGACACACTTGAAAAGAGTGAACACCATCATACTTGGGTCCGCATCTGAAGGGTACACATTTAACTTCTAAAAGTCACGAATTGTCGACCAGACTGTCCTATGTTTAGGATATAAATTATCAAGTGAAGGCATAAGCCTATATGACAACTTCTAAGAGAAATGTGCAGTACTCCAAGCTCCAAAAACGCTCTAAAACTTACAATCAATTCTAGGTTTCCTGAACTTCGGAAGAACTTACATTCTAAATTATGCAGAGAGGGTTAAACCACTCTACGAATTAATAAAACCTGATTTCAAACCAATTAATTGGACTCAGAAACACACAGAAATTTTACGATCATTACAAACAGACATGTTAACTAAAACAAAACTACAAACACGCGCAAACGAACGCAGCCTAGTAATCCGAGTCATCCCAGGAAGATACGGATTTACATACCTGACCTCTAATGAGGGAGTAACAGTACCAATAGGTTAAGAATCACACTTGTACACACAAGCTGAAATGAAATTCAGTTCTACTGAAAAAATTCTAAATACGGTTCGAACAGCTGTAGCAAAAGAAAAAGCCCTAGTTCATGGGAAGAGGATATCTGTTTTAACAGCAGTATCAGCCCTTGAAGCAGTGACAAGACTGAGCATTCAAAATGCTATGGCATTAAATCCAAAATGGATACAATGGGTTAATTCTCTTGATACAACTGACATGATACACGCATTTGATCCCAGAATGAAAAAGCTAGAACATCTAGAATACGAAGAAGAATGTCCTCTGTCGATCGAAATTCTACCTCTGGAACAGTACACCTGTGTAATATACGCAGATAGACTTGCACAACACTACGTTGTGGATAAAAAAGTTTACAATTCAGCGTGTGCGTTTGTTAAAGGTCGCTGGCACTTAGGTAAATTCAGACCAATGGTCACTAAAACTGAATCAATCGGAAACTGTACAGCTCAGCGAGCTGAACTACGAACTTTGAAGATGGCGCTTGAAAATGCAGATCGCAAATTCCCCACACTAATAGTGTGTGATTTGCATTGCTGCGTCGAATCTTATATTAATTCCATGCAGACCTCGATTAAAAATGGTTACAAAGATGAAAGAGGTTGCACAATAAAGCATAAAAAGCTTTGGGAACAGGTAGTTCTTTTGCAGAAAGAACTACAAAAGACTCACGTGATACATACGCAGAGTCTTCAACGTGATGGCGTTCACGTTGCAGGGAATTCATTGGCTAACAGAGCCACGGCTGCAGCTGGTCAACCGGCTTCCGTAGCTACAAAGAAGGGTTCTAAAAACAATTAGATGGTGAAACGCTACTTGCAGTAAAAGCCTCAATGGAAGGCAATTATGCGGCGTTACCTCTAAACTATCCACTCGGAAATACATACATAATTGATGCGAACTCCGTTCCGTTTGCTCAAATCCCTGGAGTGCGGGATAGAGTAATTCCAAACACGAACCCGAGAATCTTCTTGATACAAGAAGCACACATGGGAATGGGTCTGAGGCATCAAGAGATGCTGAAATCTCTAATAGAATTGCAATCAAAATACTGGTGGCCGGGAATGATCGTGCAAGTTCATAACTTTGCAATGGATTGTCAAGACTGCAATAGAGATCGCAGTTAGGAACCGGACCAGACATCAGACTCTAGCACAGTAAGACCAGCCCAGACATCTCTATTAGACAGCATTAGACTATCTACACGCAGGCCTCCGACCAGACAAATGCGATCCCATAAATATTAAGACGAGATTCATTTGGATGTGGCCCCAGCGCTCGGCTGATGCCAGAACTGTTATAAAAGATTTGCGAGTCTTTATCGGCACATACGCAATTGGCATGCTACATTCTGACCAGGGTCCTGCATTTAGCTCTCGAGCTTACAAGGAGGCCATGACCAGCATGGGCATTGCATTGCGGTACTCTAGTCCATTCTATCCTGAGGGAAATGCGGTAGTGGAGAGAAAAAAACGTGATATAAAGCAATCTATAACAGCGAGGTTATTAGGTTCAGGTGACGGGTGGGTCAAACATCTAATAAGTGTCCAACGTAGTCTTAACAATCTGCCAAGAAATTCTCTGGGTGGAATCACTCCGTATGAACTTTTATTTGGTACAAGAATGATAATCGAAGACCTCGATTGTCAGACTTCAGTGGTGGAACAAAAAGATTTTGATATCAAAGATCGTTTGGCTGTTTTACAGGACTTGAATGAAACAAGAAGAAGTCTAAGTAACACAAAGCTAAAGCCAACGGTCACTGAAGAGAGACCACCTGTCCCAGCAAGACATATCTGGATTCCCAAGATTGGGGATCTGGTCAGAGAAAAGATCGCGGTAAAGAAGGAATTTGGGCCTTCTTACAGAAAAGCAGTACCTGTCTTAGCTATCAGCGGAACAAGATCAGTAGTACTACCGCCCCTTGCTGGTAAAAAGGAGAACCGAGTTGTATCAATCGTCCTGGTAAAACCACAATCATGTGGCCAATAATAAGTAGTAGGCCCAGTGGACTCCCAAGAAGTAGCAGAAGACCAAACCTTGCTACAATCCAAGAGGTTCAAACTGAGAGACTAATCACATTCGATAAACCTGCAGTGAATAAAAAAGGACTATGCAACAAAGCCATGGAACTTGTGCCTCTTGAAACCGAAAATTGCAACAGTTCGTCAAGAAACGCCTGTCTTCAATGATGTAGCCTCGGACTATGCAATATGAAAAAGGAAGAAGCAACTACAAAGATTATTAACAATCCTGATGCCATTCAAACAATTGACAGAACTGCATCTGGCTATTTCATCAATTTCAATGACTTTTCTGATTATCCAAGTGAACATGAAGACAAGCCAGCAAACAAAACTTTCAAAGACAAAATTACAGAACTCCTTCATCAACTTGGAGAAACATATTTGATTTCATTGTGGTTTGAACTGTGGATTGTGTTAGGTGTACTTTTCCTTCTGCACTGGCTCATCTTAGTTTTAAACTTGGGAAGAATGATTGATGGAAAATACAGTACAATGGACACAGCAAGTCAGAACATCAACTTGGTTCTAAAGCCTCACAGATCCTCTCACATTGAAAAAAGAGAACTATCATCATTCCTATACCTGGTGGTGTAGCATGGGAAAATACTGATTACGAAATCTATGGCCCGGTTGAACTCTTGAAATATCCACATCAGTTCAGGATTTCTTTAAGTGACTTTGTAGCATCTAGTACTTTCTCTGATGATTGGGACTTTGAAAATATTAATAATATGTCAGATTTAGAAATGTCAGCAAAATTTACAGAACATGATTATTTACAAGGTTCATAAAATTATGAAGAAATGTATTGCTTTAATCATTTTGGGCATCATTATTTGCATAAATCTGCTAATCCTAGAAATGTTTTCAATTATAATCAATGGGAACATTGTCCAACTCCGCCAAAAAGCAGTTCAAAACATTTTATGAGAAATTCCCATAGTTCTGAGGCTTTTATATCACTAATCCAGAAACGTTTTATTTTAAAATTATGAATAAAACAGCAATGAAAAACATGATGACAAACACTAAACTGATTTATTCTGAAAAATTTTATGAAAAAATGTCTACATTTGGTTTTGAATTCTGGAAAAACAACATTGAGACAAAAACTGTCTGGGGTACAAAAGAATGGCAGGTACAAGGTTTAGAATCATTATTCAGAGGCTGCATGATCCCAGAACAAATAATGTTCCTGAATGACACCATACAACAAACAACCTGTCTTGGTCTAGCCAAGATAAAAGATTTAAACAACCCGTCTATACCAAAGCCTATGCCTGATAGAAATTACACTACAGATGAAGGGTTAGACGTATCCCATATTTTAAAACAAAATAGAACAAATTCTGTTTGGAAAAAATGGTTGATCTGGCCCACAGACACTAATGACTGTTAAGATAGATTCCTGAACAAAGTAAAGGGGTTCAAACAGAATAGGCCAGACCCAAGATATTCCCAGAGAGAACATCCAGGGATAATTACAACATATAGTGTAGGAAAACTATGCCTCGAATGGCTACAGAAATCCACACTACCCGAAATTAAGCAACACCTAACTTTACTTAAAGAAGGTGCTGACTTGCGAGATTTCTTACTGGAACCTCACAAACAGTGTCAAAAACGTTTCATATATGCCGGTATATACGCAGCTTACAATGAAGCTTGGAAAATAACACAAATTGAAACTGCAGAAAAAATACGAGAAATTGATCGTATTAATTTGGAAAAATCACTTTCTGTAGTGGACAATGGGTTAACGACTCTGTCCTCCAGAATTTATTCACTGGACAGCATTGTATCATCTGCTATTGATATAATAGAACAGCATATGCTAATGTTACAACATTTGCCAGTCCCAATTACGTTCTATTGTACAGTTAGGCTGGGCGTTACAAAATTTGCGTTCAGGCAACATGCCATGGCGTCTAATCAACACAACGTCATTATTTTCTATCTATAACCTTACTGATAGACAAATCTTTTTGGCACAAAGAGGGGCAGACTATACGGTGCTGAGCATTGAAAAACTCGAACAATTACCATTGACAATTTCAGAACGACCAGTCATTGAGTGGATAATTCATGGCACCATTACAATCCCGATAACAACTTTTCAGTTTCAATAATACTGCCATAAGTATATACCAGCAGGCCTGTATGAAAGGTTGGGTAAAGGATATATCAAGTCAACCTGGAATTTGTCTTATACACATAGATGTTGGAGTGGGGGCAAGAAAGAGGTATTTCTTAGTGGTAACAACTGTAAAAAATCACTAAGCGATACACTTCTGTGTCAAGGAATTAACTTGCATGGAGCCTGCGAAGGTTCATCAAATAACATTTCATGTCACCTGCACGGCACCCCTGCTACACAGATAAAGCCTTTTTTCAGACAGCTTTCCAATGGCAGCTACGTTCTACTAAGTGACCACAGCTGTTGTGGCATGGTGCCAGGAAAAGCCTATCTCGTGAGCGTTACTACCATGGTCACTTGTTGTATTCAAGTATTGTATCCAAACAGCAAACCAGACATGGAGGCGGCAATATGGCCTTCTTTGAATATCTCTTTTATTCGAATTGATACTTTAAGCAGAATGAAGTCTATTCTTTTACAAACTACTGTGCCTTTAACCTCGTCTAGAGAAATGTATGATCTGCAAGTTGCAAGGACAGCAGCAGAGATACATGCATTATTATCAACAAATTTCCCCGTACATTTCGTAGAAATTTTAAGTCAAATCTTAAACATGTCAAATACCAGTGGCAGAGCACATGTATTTAAGACAATTTTTTCGGGACTGTTAGCAACCTTTGAAGCAGTTCTTGGCATCTTCCCAAATTTCGTGCATTCTGTGTTCGGCGGCCTGCCTCTCATCTTGGGACTCGTAGCAGGAATCTTATTTTTGTTCCTTCTGCTCCGATATGGCAAGTCAAGTCACAGACAAAACTCAGGCTACAATGGAAGACACGATCCTAGAAATACAATACCGAGAACGGATCACTAAAGTCCTCGGCTTGGCTCGGCTAAGAGATCTGAATACTACCTGGTTTCTTTCATTCAGACCAATCTGGCAAGATTCCATCTTACCTGTTCTACGATGCCTGCTATGCGGAGAAGAATGCATGTCTCACACTTCCATCAGCAGTACCTATGGATGTCGATGCTTTGCTTGGTTCGGTAACGGCTCATGCAACCTGTTGTCCCCAGCGGCTACCCATTCTGATGACGGCATTCGGTGAGACCTCACCATTACGATTAGGTGGCGGTGAGGTACAAGATGAAAGCGGCACACAGGTACAACCTTCCGTGACCATTGCTGATCTGAACACCGATGATGGCAATGCTTCGCACATATGCACTATTTCTACTTTGTCGGACCTGGCCCAACTTTCACCTACTGTTGTAGATAACATTTTTACCAGCCTATCTGAATTAATGTTCTCTCCAAACAATGAGAATAACTTTTGAAATAGCAAGCACACGGCATTCCCTGAACTCTGAATTCGGCCTTCAGTTTTGTTAAACAGAACTTCTAAAAAACATTGAAACTATTTTTTTTCTCAGAAACAAAATTGTTTTTCCCTAGTTCCCAAAATATTTACCTTTTTTTGGCACATGATACTATCCTTAAAGTAGAACTATTCTTAGTGAACAAAATTTCTAATATTAAAATCTCTAGAGACAATATTTTGACTTAGCCTCTAGCACATGTACAGTCTTATATGAATATGTGATGAAATTATCTCAACCTTCTCTTCTGTATTGAGAGCCATTTCATAAATGTAAATTTCGTGATTCATTCAGTCAACATTCTAAATGTTCAAAATATGCATTATCTGAATGACTTGCTTAGTATTTAGTAATGATGGACATTATACGTGGAATGGGTGTTGTGAATGTATCTAGGACCCTAATTAAGACATTCCCGATTTATGCCGTTATGTGGTTATAACAAATCATATCCTTATAAAGGCATAAGAATCATATCCATATTAAATCATAGCCAAAGCAGTCCAAATACGGCAAGGCTACTCTCATAGACTCCTAGAAAGCACAACGCATTCCTAAACAAACCAAGCCTCCAGCAGCCCGGGAATTCCCCCTGCTTCTGTTCTGATTTGTCCTAAGAACTTCTGGAGTCCTGAAAGAACTGCCAGTTCTTAGTGACGTCTTATGTCCAACCTTACGTCAAACTCTGCACCTTCCAGGTATAAATATACCAACATCTCCCTTAAGCAACACTCAGTGGTTTGGAGCAGATCAGCTGTCTACTTACCCGACGCCCTGCTGATGCGAGTGCTGGAGGAAGCTGACCCTCCCTGCTGACGCACTGAGAGAGACGCTGTATTTTCTCCTGCTGAGAAAATCCAGCTCCAGTGTTTCCCTGACACCCTCGCGGGTTGCTGGGATATCAAGTCCTGAGAAAGAGATACAAGACCTCCTTCATTCTATAACCAAGGTACGGAGCTGATTAGACCCATAGAGAATTCTTGATTCAGATTCTTGGCAAAACCTGTAACTCATCTACTCCTTCACTGTACTAGGCTTAGGTTAGGTACACTGGGGTAGACGTATCTTAGAAACACCAGTTGAGTACGTTTAGTCATTATTTTATCGTTGTATGTATTTTATCCATTTTAAGTATCTTATGGCTCAGAAACCATATAAATGCTTTTACAGTATTATTTCATAATACTCATTTTCCTGTACGCACTTTACTTTATGACAAGTATTGCAATTGTGGCAATTCATTTCTCTTGCATGAGAAAGAAGACTGCTCAATAAATAACCCTTTTATTGAAAACGCCTGTCTCTCTATTTCTCTGCATTTCTGGTGAAACGAAGCATGCACGATTGACTGAGTAAAATAGCTATCTATTGTTTCCGCGACTTTGGAGATATACTCCTTATTCTGGAGGGAGCAAAGTTGTCATGTTTATGCGGTTGTCAGAAGCTAATCCCTTCTTGTCTATTCAGGAAAGCTAAACACCTTCTTCTTTACTCGAGAACGTTTCTAGTGACCTCTGAGCTAGCTGGGACACACAATTAAGTCTAACATATTCAATAGAGACCTAGTCGACCTAAGTCCTACGTTCAAACTAGCGTTTATGTTATTCCAATGCGCAGAGCCTATTGGGAATATAGGAACTACACTACACTGCTAGGTACGTCATCCAGACTTGAACTTAGAGTCCAAACCTCCAAACTATGCTTAACAAGGTTTATCATAAAGTTTTAAAGGTATTGCCTGCAATCTCACATTTATATTGTAGTAAGCCTAATCTAGGTTCCAAGCAGATAGCCTCAAGTCCTATGCCAGATGGCATCCCCTATGGAATGGCACAGCATCCAATGTTAAAATTCCTTAAAATCACAAAATCTCTCAGTGAAAAAAACAGGCATACCACATCAAACAATGTGTTGTACCTTTAGCTAGATATATATTTAATGATGATGCTACCAATAAACCACTGTATTGTTGTTTAAAAAAATAAATCTGCATAGATGACATTGTTATTTGAAGGACCTGATCAAAGTGTTCTCCAAATCTCAATTTATTATGAAAGACAACACCCAAATACTTACAATATGAATCAAGGGCAAGTAGTTGATATTGGAGTCCAATTCAGTGTGTGGTCCAATGCAAGCAAATCATGGGCATATACCAGTGTATTTAAGGGAAACTCAATAAGGTATTGGTCATATGCTATCATTTAGTGGGGAAATAATGAATAACAAAGAACACTTGAATGGAGCCAGAACATAATCCTGTTTCAGACTGTTGCATTCTAGTCCCCTTACTGTTCGCTCTCCTTGATGGTCCATGTTAACTTAAGCCCAAAGCCTTTGCATGAAAGGAAATTAATAAAGCTACAAATGTGTTCCACTACACTCATCAAACAATATACAAGCCTGCCTTTGAGCTTTGTGTACCATATTCTGTACAGTCGATTGTCTAGGACTAACCTGACGGTAGACCTGGCTCCCTGTCAACAAGAGGATCACCTTCAAGCTCCTCACCCACGCGCACAAAGCTCTCCACAACACCGGACCAGCCTACCTGAACAACAGACTCAACTTCTACAACACCGCCCGCAAGCTCCGCTCCACCAGCCTCGCCCTTGCCGCCATCCCACGCATCCAACGAACCTCCGGAGGCAGATCCTTCTCCTTACTCGCTGCCAAGATCTGGAACAGCCTCCCCACCCATCTGTGGCAGCACCCCGCCTCAGCGCCTTGAGTTGAGACCCTCACGGATAAGTAGTGCGCTTTACAAGTTCCTTGTATGAGTGATTGATTGATATTACCTACTTTTTAAAAAGAAATCTGAGTAATCAGCAAGCCTTCCCGGCTGTCTGGAATCTCACCTGTATCAGAAATTCTGGCAAAATAAGGATGTAACATTTTGCACAATCCTCATGATGTTTTTGTACACATGTATGTATGTATGATTATGATTAAGACAAGCATTAAGTCACTGAGTAAAGGTAGTGAAAGCTACGTCATGGTGTACTATTCTTTCCCCTCATTCCCAAATGGGAGCAGCATTCCAGAACCTGGGTGCATAGATAAAAAAGTCTTGCTTTCTAATTATTTTTATTTTTTCCTCTTCTTAGTCTGCAGTGTGATAGTGTCCTGGAAGACATTGATCGGAGACTGTGAGCTTATCTGGAAGTTGAACAGGGGTGCTGGTTGTGACAGCTTTGTAGAACATTCTTTTTTTGTGTTGCATTTTTTAAATGATGCCGCTGGCAACACCCAACTTTTACTTTTTATTGAACACTTTTGTATAGACCCCTGGGTCCTTATGCACAATTTCTTCAGGCTCTCCCAGAAGTTATTGCTGTACTAGCCTTAGAAAGGGCACATTTTACTGTAATTAGCTACCTTAATCTTCAGATGGATGATATGAACTACAGTGCTCCCAAATCTCTTCTACAGGACATGGCCTCCTAACAGCTCACGCAATTGGTGGATGACCCTACTCACGACAAGGAGCCCACTATTGAGCCTGATGTAGTAACATTCTCTGCCTTCAGGTCCAGACCTCTTTAACTTTAACCTAGTTGGACCACTTCCTATCCTTATCCCTATCTCTCTCCCCCACGTATTCCTCATCAGCTCCTCCACTCCTGTTTGATGGCTGTAACGACCCTGGACAAATTTAAGTTAGAAAATTGATTAGATTTTATGGAAGCATCAAGACCCAATCTTTTGGAACATGTCTCCATGGACACTCACTGGTTTAAAAAATGGATTACTAAATCGCTGGATACAGTTTCTGCGTGTAATATCGGCAAATCTGTATGGTTTAATGCCCATCTATTGTCCTTGAAGAAGGAATGTAAACAATTAGAGAGAAGGTGGAGTAGGTATTATGATGAGATCATCAAATACAAATATATAAAAATCCATCAAGCTTTATCATGCAGAGATAAAAGTGTCCAAAGACCCCTATTTCTGCACTAAAATTGCCAACTCCTCTAATTCTCCTAAAGAGATTTTAAAGATTTTATAGGTATTACTGAACCTCCAACAGTTAGTGTCACTCCAGGTGCCTCGGCTGAGCACACCAAAAATTGGGCATGCTTCTTTCAGAAGAAAATTATGAACATTTATTCTTCTTTTCACAATATGCCTAACCTTGTTTTTTCTCTTTGCAATAAACCCTTTTCGGACCGTCAATAGGGCTCTCTCACAATCTTTCTGAAACTAGCTGTGAACCTTGTAAACGATCTTTTAAATAAGTCAAAACTGGTTCTCCCTTATATCCTGTTCCTCTACATATTCTCCTTCAAGGGTCTGTGTACATTGCCCCCAGGTTGACAGAATTGTTAAATATTTCCCTCACCTTTGAGCAGGTTCCCTCTCAGTGGATGTTAGGGTCACGTACCCAATGTTAACGAAGGAGGTTCTGCTTATCTTGTCTTCAGGTTAATCACAGAACTCGGCGTAGTGGCGTTTGTCTGGTTTGTCTGGCGCGATGGAGTCCCTGACGGGACTCCATCGCACCTCCTTCGTTAACATTGGGTACGTGACCCTAACATACAAGATTATGAGTTTAACAACACTGAGAACAAGCTTAGTATTTGCTCATGCACTCGATAACACAGAACTAAAACATGCCCCTTACACCCCTTTTAGGAGTAGCATGATGTCCTACAGTACCAACAGGGAGCCCTGATGAAGACCTTTCCTAAAACTTTTTCCTGTCAAGACTCAGAAGGTCGAAACGCGTAGGCTCACTACCCAGGCCAGGAGAACTGTATGCCTTATGACCCATTAAAACAACAGGACATATAGTGAGAGACGAATCTCACACTACGGCAAAAAACTTTTTCAAAAGGGGTCTTCTCCGGCCTTGTACAGGACAATTAATGACTCTTTGAGGGAAAAATAGCCATACCCCTAAGCTACTTACAAAATCTTTCCTTGATTCCAAGTAGGACCCCCTTCCCTTGCAAACCTGAAAAAATAGCAAGTTCGAAGGAAATGTTCACATATGAGCTTAATTAACCAGTTTCACTATTGTTTTTGTTTATTTGTGTAGTACTGTGAAGTGTTATGTTGACTTATTTTTATGTTAGGAAGTAATTTGTCTTAATATATGTTGAATGTGCTTTATCAAAGGAGATTATTACAAATGATGTGTTTACACCCAATTGTGTACCATTGAACAGTCTTAAAGAAAGTGCATAATTATAAATACAGTCATTGTCAATAAATAGGACAGTGAAAACAAATGACGTGTGAGATCTATGGTGTCAGAGGCAACGCATATTTGACAAAGAACTTAGACATCTTCTAGATCAAAGAGGATCGGCAGCTGTTATCCTTTTAGAGCTAAGTGAGGCCTTGATACTGTAGACCACATTACTCTTATTGAGAGAATCTCAAATGCAGGAATCGGGGCAGAGCATTAAAATCGCTGTCCTACTTTTTGGAGAATAGAAGCTTCCAGGTCTTTGTTCAGTCTTGTTACTCAGCTAGCCTTCCTCTTAGTTGTAGGGTTCCTCAGGGCTCCTCTCTGAGACCCACAATGTTTACCATTCACATGCTACCCCTTGCTGACATTATGTACTCGTTTAGGTTGTCACTGGTTTCTACACCAATGACACTCAGTTGGCCATGTCAATTTCTCCCAATTCTAGCTCATTATCTATCCTTGACTCCCTGCCTTCAGTTAGTTGCTAGTTGGGTATCCATTTGCAGACTGAAACTCAATGAGGATAAAACTGAGGTTATTTTGCGGGACAACAGTATTTGTAGCAGCATCCGGAGCCCTATACCAGACTGCCTGAGCAACCAACCCACCCCTAAAACTTCAATAAGGAGCCTTGAGCTATGTCTGGATTCCACTCTTTTGATGGACCATCAAGGCAAAAAGGTTGTTGACAATTGTTATGGCATTTTGAGATTCTTTACGAAGGTTCTTATCTTCCTTCCTTTCAAAGCTAGAAGAGTAATTGTTCAGGCCCTCATGCATTCGGTGCACAGACAAAATATTGAGTTTTTTATTTCGATCTACATTAATATCAAGTTTTAGATATCGTAGGGACAGATTATCGAGATCAAGAATATCGGTGACCAGAATATCGACCTAAAGGTAAGAAACATCGTTTTTTTAAAATATCGAAGTTAGAAATATCGATGGCAAAAATATCGATGTTAATAATATCGATGTGTATATTAATATTATAGTATGTATTTTATATGTATGTGTCCCATGTGTTTTGTTATGTTTTGTATTTTTTTGAAATATATGTATTATTGTTTCGATGTTAGTAATTTTTTTTCTTTTTTTAAGTATATTTTGTGTTTTAGTACTGCAGTGGGTTGTGGGTTTATAGGGGAATAGGGTGGGAAGTAATTTAATTACAGTACATTAATTCATATTTTTTAGAAATTATCAATTATTTTTAATTACATTTTGAATTTTAGTTCTGTAGTGGGTTATGTGTGTATAGGGAAATAAGGTGGGAAGTAATTTAATTGTAATTCAGTAATTATACATTTTTATTTATTGAATCGAGAATTAATTTATTTCTTAATGAATTATTCATTGGTACACAGTTTGTATTAATTGATTAAATGATAATTATATGAATTGTATACATTTTTTATTGGAGCGGGTTGTGGGTTTATATGGGAATAGGGTGGGAAGTAATTGAATTGTAATTAGGTAATTAATAATTTTATTTAATTGTATCAATAATTTATTTTTAATTAATTATTAATTGGTAAATATTTTTATTAATGGATTAATTGATAATTATATTAATTGCATTAATTTTGTATTGAAGCAGGTTGTGGGTTTATCAGGGAATAGGGTGGTAACTAAATTAATTATAGTAAATTAATTATTAATTGTTATTATTTGGTATTGATAATTGGTTTATTGTTCATTACTTATTATTTGGTCATTTATTTTTTATTAATTAATTAGTTGATCGATAAAGTTATTGTGTTGATTTAGTTTAGGAGTGGGTTGTGTGTTTATAGGGGAATAGGGTGAGAAGTAAAGTATTATAATTAAGTAAATATTTATTAATATTTATTGGTATTGATAATTAATTTATTGTTCATTAATTAATATTGGTAATTCATTTTTATTAACTTGTATATATTGATATTGATAATTAATGTATTGTTAATTAATGATTAATTGGTAATTGTTTTTTATCAATTGATTGATTTATAATTATATTAATTGTGTTACATTTTATGTAAAGTGGGTTGTGTGTTTATTGGCGAATATGGTGGGAAGTAATTTAATTTTATTAAAGTAATTGTTAATTTTAATTTATTGTCATTTATAATAAATGTTATTGTTAATGTATTAATAAATCATTATTTAATTAAAAAAAGGATTTAATTGATAAGTATGTTATTTTTAACCCCTAAGCTACCCAACACTTTCCCTACTGTTGCACTCACTGGAGTGGGAATAGTAATGTTTACCCCTACGCTGTCCAACAATTTCCCTACTGTTGCACTCTCTGGAGTGTGAATAGTCATGTTTACCCCTATGCTATCCAACACTTTCCCTACTGTTGCACTCTCTGGAGTTGGAATAGTAATTTTTACCCCTACTCTATTTATCACTTTCCCTACTGTTGCACTCTCTGGAGTGGGAATAGTAATTTTAACCTCTACTCTATCCAATACTTTCCTCACTGTTGCACTCACTGAAATGGGAATAGTAATTTTAACCCTTTCGCTATCCAACACTTTGGCTATTGCTGCACTCTCTGGAGTGGGAATAGTCATTTTTACCCCTACGCTAGCCAACACTTTCCCTACTGTTGCACTGTCCGGAGTGGGAATAGTAATTTTTACCCCTAAGCTATCCAACACTTTCCCTACTGTTACACTCTCTGGAGTTGGAATAGTAAACCCCTAAGCTATCCAACACTTTCCCTACTATTGTACTCTTTGGAGTGGGAATAGTATTGTTTATTTTCTCTCCGCTATCCAATATTTTTCTGTATTGTTTTAGTTAAAACATTAAAAATCTTGCAGGTGTTTAATTTGTTAAATATATATTTTTTATGTTTTTATTTATATTATTTTTGTAAGTATTTATAATTTATAAACTGTTTTTAACAATGTATAAGGTATTAAAATAATGATTTATGAATAGAATTAGGTAAGTATATATATTATTTTTTATTTTTGTATATGTTTAATTTATTTTAACATTATAGGTATTACTTATTATTTTTTAACATTTTTAAATCTTTTTAACTATGTTTCTTTTAATTATATGTATTATTTACTTTATTTTACATTATGATTCAACATTAAAAAAACTATATTTTTTACAACGATATTTTTGACATTGATATTTTTTTCTAGATATTTTTGTACTTACCATGATGTAGATAGGTTGTCGATATTCTTGACTACAATATTTTTGTCACAATATTTTTGTACCTTGATATTTTTGTAATCGATATTTTGTCAGTGATTTCATGTAATCATGTCTTGACTAGAAGAATGCCTTGTATCTTGGCTCACTCCACTATGTTGTCAGATAGCTGCAGACTGTGCACAGCTTCTGATGAACATCCTTAAACATCAGTCTGCCACCAGGACTCTTACAGATCTCCCCTGGCTCCTAGTGGTACAATGAGTTCACTTCAAGACCCTAAGCCTTATAAACAGGGCAATTAATAAAAAGGCCCGTCACTGATAAGACCTCTAGTCTCCCCAGACTTGCCCGGGAGACCTCTCAGATCTTCTTCAGCACATCTATGAAATGTTACTAAGATCAGCGGATCACAATGGGGTGGCATCTCCTCATCTTGTCTAGTGCCTAAACTTTGGAACACACTACAGGAGGAACTGCACTTACTAGAGAATAAACTCCCCTTTCGTAAAGCCTTGAAGACCTGGCTATTCTGATACTAATTCTCCTTACAGCTTCTGATGACCAGCTATGTCTATTGCCTCTCTGGGAGGTCCCCTGGTAGCCATTCGCTAACTAAAATCTCCAGAGTAGACAATACTGGACTATATTGGTTTTAAAGAGGGTTCAGGCCACCAAGAGAAGCCACTGGAAATCTGTCAGGGTGGGGTGATGATGTGCTGCAGATAAAAAATTGAAATATTGGTTGAGATGATTGGAAGCACCACTAAAGAAATAACCTTAGTCCTTGTGTGGAAGAACCACATCAGTTTCTAAATTAACCTGTGCTTAACACCCTGGTAGCTTGGCACAAAAGTACTCAGACTTAACTTAGAGGTTGATGTAATAGCAACCATGATTTGCTCGTTGTGCTCATTGTGGTCCTTTGCCTCCTTCCTTTTTTCCTGAGCCCTATGCGTGTCTCCCTCTTTTAAGCCTTAGATGTTGGTAATTATTGGTTGACAGGAAAGCAAGTACTGAGGAGTTTTTGGCTAGGCTTTTTTTATGGTGTCAATTTTATCCGTATTTTCAGTCTTTTCCAAAACCTTCCATTTGCCCCAATCGTATCGGTCCTCTTACCCCGATTTTCAAGGATTGGCATGGATGTCTGGGTGGCTGCAGCCGTTGTTGACAAAGAAGACTGAGCACTATTAATCCAAGCGATCTTCCCACACCTTCCTGCCATTCTTACTTGTGGTCTGCCTTGGATACAATGTATCCTCTGTGAGCGGCTCTGGCTCTAATGCAGAGGAGCAAGCTCCACGCGGACCGTGCAGAAGCGATGACACAGGATTTCCCAGCAGAGCCAGCAGCGCCCCAGGAAGCGCCGAGAGTGCTCCGATCAGCTGTTCGCTTAATGCTCGCCGCAGGCTGGGAGATGTCACAAATGCCCAAACAAGCAACACTGGAGCCTGCGAGACAGACAGATTACTGTCACTGCATGCTCCGTGCACGTCGTATCTACAGACAACAGCAATCTCGCATCACAGGTACTTCATTACAGTGCATCACATTGCTTTAGAAGGGCATTTCTGTGATTTTCCAATTGTTCTGGGGGTCTGACAAGAGGAGCTCTGCGAGTAAGCGGCTACTCAGATGCCATCTTGCCTCCTATATCGTCGACGAGCAAACCATGGCTGCTATTACATCAACCCCAGGGGTAGCACCTGGGCCTAATCACCAGCCAAACAATACCCATGACCTGGCATTAGACACAGAAGAGTCTGTCATTGCAAGCTCCATCCATGGCTACCAAGATGGCCAGCAGAAGTTTCCAGATAGTGAGTAATAAGTGGAAGTGAATGCTCCCTGGCTAACAAGGATCTCAGAAATGAAAGAGGAAATGCAGCTGGAAATGACACTGCAGATGCCCCTCTGCCTTTGGCCAAATCACCTGAAAGAGGAAATGTAGCTGGCAATGACACTGCAGATGCCGCTCTGCCTTTGGCCAGATCACCTGACAGCCTGGAGAAATTCTACTCCCTAACTGATGAATCCGAATGATAAGATCTTACCATAACCGCCTCTCTTAAACTCCATGGACATAAGAAATCCCTATCAAAGAAAGGAAGCAGGAGAAGGAGGAGCAAGACCCACAACTGTAGAAGCACTGGGGAACAGAGATGGGACTATTGGGCTTCGCAATTGACCACTATAGCATATCAAACAATCCACTCAGAGGGAAACCTCACAATTACAGGCAACGTTGAGAATGGAGGGACTGGGAGCCAGAACGATCCTGCCCTAGCACTGGTGTTACAATCAATCAAGAGCTTTCAGGAGGAGGTACACAAAAAAACTGCAACGGGCCATCAGGAAAGTGAGCAGAACATGTGTGGAAATCGCAGACAGAGTAGCCTCAGTGGATACTCAGACCGAAAATTTGGAGAAGGACTTTGTTACACTGAAAGCACAAGGTGATGCACATGAGTGAATAGTAAAGGATCTAATGTGGAAAATAGATTAGTACGAAAACAGACAACGCCGAATCAACCTCCGTGTCCTTGGCATCCCGAAAGAAGCTGAAGGGAACGACCCCAGGAAAGATAGGATCTTGTTGCTAAAGGGGGCCTTCCCTGAACTGCACACCTGAGACAAAGAGATCCAGTGAGCCCGCAGATTCCCCTTAACACGGTCAAAAAAGTCCCTCAACCACTAATGAGCGCCCGCGCGCAATGCTCGTATACTTTGGGAACTTTTTACTTGACCAGACCAACCGCCAAAAAGGAATTTGATGGAGTGAGCTTCTTCGCGAGACCGGCCTTCGCTCATGCCACTGTGGAAGCTTAGACAATTATTTGCCCCTTTTCAGCAGCTCTGGCAGAACTATACCTGCAAAACCCAGCTAGGCTAAAGGGGTTGTATTCAGGGGGACAACCCACAGCTTTGTCTTTTAAACTCAGACCTGGGGTTATTTAAAGGAGATTTCTGGCTGAACTGAGAGTGGGGTCCAGCTGTAGACAGGGCCAAACCACAAGACACAGAGCATTGTCCTCTTAGGGCTTATTTGGCTTCTCTATATTTTATGTATATGGAAACATGCTAATATAATCTCTTTAACGGAAATTTGCCTTATAATAATGATTGACAAAGATTGATAAAAATTTTGGGATAAGATTCACATTTCTTTTTAGGGTGATTTTGAGGGGGAGACTCGAGGAGCAGTGAGGTCATGACTACTCTGATGACATCATCCTGGCTCAGGCGGGGTCAGGTTACCTCAGGTGTAGGTGGTGGAAGGGGAAGGGAGCTTTGGGGGCCCGAGTGGGTTGGTGGGGACCTGGCACAAGGGGGAGATGTTCTACAGGTACAGTGTTTTTTTCTCTTTTTATGCTAGATGGGTAAGATATGCATAACCACTATTATTATCTGTGGTCTCAATGACCCTAAAAAGAGATCGCACACTGCAGCTGGGATGTGGCTACTGAAGGCAGACATCGTCTGCATGCAGGAGACTCACATTGAAAGGACTCGATTGCACTTATTAAATTCACTTGGTTACATGTTGGTGGGGGAACAGCACACAATGCACGGACACGTGGAGTGGCAATCTTGACATCTAACACTACTCTACAATTTAATTGAACATCAGTGGACCATCTAGGAAGATGGGTAATAACTGAATGCTGTCAAAGGAATGGGGACTTACTCACTTTTTACTCACTTTATGGCAGCATCTTGGATGCTCCAGGAGTGTTTGAGCACGTAAATAATGAATGTGCTGCCTGGCTGCTCCCCATAATACTATGTGGGGCCTTCAGCATAAACATACCTGCCGATAAAGAATTGAGCTCAGAAACTAACTGGACATATAGTGGTAGGAACCCAAAAGTCCTCCAGGCATTAAGGACATCATGCTTACATCATGTGCTCTGCAACCTCTGGAATTGGCAAAATCCTTCTGATCCTGGATTAAGCTTTTTTTTCCCTTCCCACACAGTAAGCAAGTTAGAATTGACTTCATACTTGTGTCCTATTCCCTACTTCATGATTGCTCTGTTGAGAAACCCCAGCGTATACTGCTCGATCACAACTCCTTAGTGGCTGAGATCAACAGGAAAATGCCAAAAGCTGAGTGCGGTGGAACATGGAGTTTTGAACAAACCCTGCTTGTGAATGAGGAATATTGTAGTTATATCAGAAAATGGATCCCTCAGTTTCTTAATGAAAAATTAGGGAGCACAGGAATCAAGGTTGTATCGGATAAGTTAAAAGGAGGAATATAGGGGAAATCCTTAGATTTTCCCAGTCTTCAAATTAAAAAAAAAACTATTATTTCTTAGTGACACACATACTAGACTGGCAGCTGCAGAAGAGGACCTGATTAGAGTGTTCCAATGAGGTGGGGATCCTGCAGAAGTGCAAGCAAAAGTGGCTGCGGGGAAAATAAGCTAGTATGGGAATTATTGCGAAAAATGTCGCAGACAGACTTGCAGCATGGCGAGAGAAAGCAGTGAGCAGGTAGGGCACCACTTCCCAATCTGAGCTAGACAAAAAGCAACACAGAACATAATACAAGAAATTAAAGACCCAGTGCTAGATGTTGTTACTTACAGATCCAGATGGAATTAGAAAGGCTTTTTATACATGCTACCAAAAGCTATATCAGGAGGCTTCACCTAGGGAACTGGGAGAAATCAATGCATATCTAAATTCAATCCTCATGGAGCAATTAAGTCAGGAAGAACAACTACTGTTAGATGAGCTCCTGCAATGGATTGAGATATTATTATGCATTATTAGTCTTCCTAATGGCAAGGCAGCTGGTTTGGAAAGCATCCCTCTGGCATTTTATAAAACATTCTTGTCGAAACTCAAAGACTGCAGGACATAGCTATTTAAAGCTACGTCATGGATTGTTAATGCATTGTGGGGTACTATTCTTTCCGCTCCTTCCCAAATGGGAGCAGCATTCCAGAACCTGGGTGCATAGATAAAAAAGTCTTGCTTTCTAATTATTTTTCTTTTTTCCTCTTCTAAGTCTGCAATGTGATAGTGTCCTGGAAGACATTGATCGGAGACTGTGAGCTTATCTGGAAGTTGGACAGGGGTGCTGGTTGTGACAGCTTTGTAGAACATTCTTTTTTTGTGTTGCATTTTTTAAATGACGCAGCAGGTAACACCCAACTTTTACTTTTTATTGAACACTTTTGTATAGACCCCTGGGTCCTTACGCACAATTTCTTTAGGCTCTCCCAGAAGTAATTGCTGTACTAGCCTTAGAAAGGGCACATTTTACTGTAATTAGCTACCTTAATCTTCAGATGGATGACATGAACTACATTGCTCCCAAATCTCTTCTACAGGACATGGCCTCCTAACAGCTCACGCAATTGGTGGATGACCCTACTCACGACAAGAAGCACACTATTGAGCCTGATTTAGTAACATTCTCTGCCTTCAGGCCCAGACTTCTTTAACTTTAGCCTAGTTGGAACACTTCCTTATCCCTATCTCTCTCCCCACGTATTCCTCATCAGCTCCTCCACTCCTGTTTGGTGGCTGTAATGACCCTGGCCAAACTTAATTTAGAAATTTTATGGAAGCATCAAGACCCAATTTTTCGAAACATGTCTCCTTGGACACTCACTGGTTTAAAAAGTGGACTACTAAATCGCTGGATACAGTTTTTGTGAGTAATATCACAGAAGGATCTCTAGAGGGCCGGCAAATCCGTATGGCTTAATGCCCATCTATTGTCCTTGAAGAAGAAATGTAAACAATTAGAGAGAAGGTGGAGTAGGTATTATGATGAGACCACCAAATACAAATAAATAAAAACTCCATCAAGCTTTATCATGCAGAGATAAAAGTGTCCAAAGACCCCTATTTATGCACTAAAATTGCCAATTCCTCTAGTTCTCCTAAAGAGATTTTTAAGATGCTATAGGTATTACTGAACCTCCAACAGTTAGGGGGTCATTAGGATGGCGGGCGGGCATCCTCGTGGTAATAGCGACCGCCCGCCATAAGGGTGGGGGTCCCATGGGGGGTATTAGGATGTGCCCACCACAGTGGCGGGCACATCCTGCATGTTAAGCATTGTGGTGGGCGGTGCTCTCAGCACCACCCACCACAATGCTTAAAAAGCACTTTTGCATTTACATGATCAAAGGGGCAGGCACCGTGCGATTGCCCCCACCAGCCTGGCGGGGGCAATCCGCCGGACATCATAATGGGCGCCTAAGTGTCACTCCAGGTGCCTCGGCTGAGCACAGCAATAATTGGGCCTGCTTCTTTCAGAAGAAAATGATTAACATTTATTCTTCTTTTCACAAAATGCCTAACCTTGTTTTTTCTCTTTGCAATAAACCTTTTTTGGACCGTCAATAGGGCTCTCTCACAATCTTTCTGAAACTCGCTGTGAACCTTGTAAACTATCTTTTAAATCAGTCAAAACTGGTTCTCCCTTAGATCCTGTTCCTCCACATATTCTCCTCCAAGGGTCTGAGTACATTGCCCCCAGGTTGATCGAATTGTTAAATATTTCCCTCACCTTTGAGCAGGTTCCCTCTCAGTGGAAGACAAAATTGTAAAGCTGATTTTAAAGAAACCCTCTTTGCTTGAGTAACTACAGGCCAATCTCATTAATACCTGGATTTTCCAAACTCCTAGAAAAACACGTGAACAATAATCTCTCCGCCTTCCTCGAAATGAAGGAAGTCCTCCAACCTACTCAGATAGGGTTCTGACTACTACATAGCACTAAAATAGCTCTGCTGGCGGTGGTCAAGGAACTTAGGCATCTTCTAGATCGGAGAGGATCGGCAGCTGTTATCCTTTTAGAGCTAAGTGAGGCCTTGATACTGTAGACCACCTTACTCCTAATGAGAGAATCTCAAATGCAGGAATCGGGGCAGAGCACTAAAATCGCTGTCCTAGTTTTTGCAGAATAGAAGCTTCCAGGTCTTGGTTCAGTCTTGTTACTCAGCTAGCCTTCCTCTTAGTTGTAGGGTTCCTCAGGGCTCCTCTCTGAGCCCCACACTTTTTAACATTCACATGCTACCCCTTGCTGACATTATGCACTTGTTTAGGATGTCACTGGTTTTCTATGCCAATGACACTCAGTTGGCCATGTAAATTTCTCCCAATCCTAGCTCTTTATCTATCCTTGACTCCCTGCCTTCAGTTAGTTGCTAGTTGGGCGTCCATTTGCAGACTGAAACTCAATGAGGATAAAACGGAGGTTATTTTGCGGGCCAACAGTATTTGTAGCAGCATCCCGAGCCCTATACCAGACTGCCTGAGCAAGCTGCCTACCCCTAAAAGTTCAATAAGGAACCTTGGGATGTGTCTGGATTCCACTCTTTTGATTGACCATCAAGCCAAAAATGTTGTTGACAATTGTTATGGCATTTTGAGATTCTTTACGAAGGTTCTTATCTTCCTTCCTTTCAAAGCTAGAAGAGTAATTGTTCAGGCCCTCATGCATTCGGTGCACAACAAAATATTGAGTTTTTTATTTCGATCTACATTAATATTAAGTTTTAAATATCGCAGGGACAGATTATCGAGATCAAGAATATCGGTAACCAGAATATCGACCTGAAGGTAAAAAACATCTATTTTTTTTAAATTCAAAGCTAGTAATATCGATGGCAAAAATATTGATGTTAATACTATCAATGTCTATGTTAATATTATAGAATGTATTTTATATGTATGTGTCCCAAGTGTTTTGTTATGTTTTGTATTTTTTTAAATATATGTATTATTGTTTCGATGTTAGTAATTTGTTTTATTTTTTTGAAGTACATTTTGTGTTTTAGTACCGCAGTGGGTTGTGGGTTTATATGGGAATAGGGTGGAAAGTAATTTAATTACAGAACATTCATTCATAATTTGTATAAATTATTAATCATTTTTAATTACATTTTGCATTTTAGTTCTGTAGCGGGTTGTGGGCTCATAGGGGAATGAGGTGGGAACTAATTTAATTGTAATTCAGTAATTATACATTTCTATTTATTGGTAAATAGTTTTTATTAATTGATTAAATGATAATTATATGAATTGTATACATTTTTTTATTGGAGCGGGTTGTGGGTTTATATGGGAATAGGGTGGGAAGTAATTGAATTGTAATTAAGTAATTATTATTTTTTATTTAATTGTATCAATAAGTTATTTTTAATTAATTATTAATTGGTAATTATTTGTATTAATGGATTAATTGATAATTATATTAATTGTATTAATTTTGTATTGAAGCAGGTTGTGGGTTTATCAGGGAATAGGGTGGGAACTAAATTAATTATAGTAAATTAATTATTAATTGTTATTATTTGGTATTGATAATTGGTTTATTGTTTATTAATTATTAATTGGACATTGATTTTTTATTAATTAATTAGTTGATCAATATATTAAGTGTGTTCATTTAGTTTAGGAGTGGGGTGTGTGTTTATATGGGAAAAAGGTGAGAAGTAAAGTATTATAATTAAGTAAATATTGATTAATATTTATTGGTATTGATAATTAATCTTTTGTTAATTAATTATTATTGGTAATTCAATTTTTATTAACTTGTATTTATTGATATTGGCAATAATGTATTGGTAATTAATTATTAATTGGTAATTATTTTGTATTAATTGATTGATTTATAATTATATTAATTGTGTTACATTTTATGTGGAGTGGGTTGTGTGTTTATTGGCGAAAAGGGTGGGAAGTAATTTATTGCTATTAAAGTAATTAGTAATTTTAATTTATTGTCATTTATAATCAATATTATTGTTAATGTATTAATAAATCATTATTTAATCAAAAAAAAGGATTTAATTGATAAGTATGTTATTTTTAACCCCTACGGTACCCAACACTTTCCCTACTGTTGCACTCACTGGAGTGGGAACAGTAATTTTAACCCTTTCACTATCCAACACTTTCCCTACTGTTGCACTCTCTGGAGTGGGAATAGTAATTTTTACCCCTACGCTATCCAACACTTTCCCTATTGTTGCACTCTCTGGAATGGAAATAGTAATTTTAACCCTTTCGCTATCCAACACTTTCCCTACTGTTACACTCTCTGGAGTGGGAATAGTAACGTTTACTCCTGCACTGTCCAACACTTTCCCTACTGTTGCACTCTCTGGAGTAGGAATAGTAAATGTTTACCCCTACGCTATCCAACACTTTCCCTACTGTTGCACTCTCCGGGGTTGGAAAAGTAATTTTTACCCCTAAACTATCCAACACTTTCCCTACTGTTGCACTCTCTGGAGTTGGAATAGTAAACCCCTAAGCTATCCAACACTGTCCCTACTGTTGCACTCTTTGGAGTGGGAATAGTAATTTATTTTTCTCTCCGCTATCCAATATTTTTCTGTATTGTTTTAGTTAAAACATTAAAAATCTTGAAGGTGTTTAATTTGTTAAATATACATTTTCTATGTTTTTATTTATATTATTTTTGTCTTTAACAATGTATAAGTTATCAAATTAATGATTTATGAATAGCATTAAGTAGGTATATATATTATAATTCATTTTAACATTATAGGTATTAGTTATTATTTTTTAACATTTTTAAATATTTTTAACTTTGTTTCTTTTAATTATATGTATTATATACTTTATTTTACATTCTTTTTCAACATTTAAAAAACGATATTTTTTCCAACGAAATTTTTGACATTGATATTTTTTTCTAGATATTTTTGTACTTACCATGATGTAGATAGGTTGTCGATATTCTGGACTACGATATTTTTGTCACAATATTTTGGTACCTTTATATTTTTGTAATCGATATTTTTTCAGTGATTCCATGTATTCATGTCTTGACTCCAAGAATGCCTTGTATCTTGGCTCACTCCACTATGTTGTCAGATAGCTGCAGACTGTGCACAGCTTCTGACAACATCCCTAAACATCAGTCTGCCACCAGGACTCTTACAGATCTCCCCTGGCTCCTGGTGGTACAATCAGTTCACTTCAAGACCCTAAGCCTTATAAACAGGGCAATTAATAAAAAGGCCCGTCACTGATAAGACCTCTAGTCTCCCCAGACTTGCCTGGGAGACCTCTCAGATCTTCTTTAGCGCATCATTGAAATGTTGCTAAGATCCACAGATCACAATGGGGTGGCAGCTCCACATCTTGTCTAGTGCCTAAACTTTGGAACACACTACAGGAGGAACTGCACTCACTAGAGAATGAACTCCCTTTTCGTAAAGCCTTGAAGACTAGGCTATTCTGGTACTAATTCTCCTTACAGCTTCTGATGACCAGCTATGTCTATTGCCTCTCTGGGAGGTCCCCGGGTAGCCATGCACTAACTAAAATCTCCAGAGTAGACAATACTGGACTACATTGGTTTTAAAGAGGGTTCAGGCCACCAAGAGAAGCCAATGGAATTCTGTCAGGGTGGGGTGATGATGTGCTGCAGATAAGAAATTGAATTATGGGTTGAGATGATTTGGAACCACCACTAAAGAAATAACCTTAGTACTTGTGTGGAAGAACCACATCAGTTTCTAAATTAACCTGTGTTTAACACTCTGGTAGCTTTGCACAAAAGTACTCAGACTTAACTTAGAGGTTGATGTAATAGCAACCATGATTTCCTCGTTGTGCTCATTGTGCTCCTTTGCCCCCTTTTTTTTCCAGAGCCCTATCCGTGTATCCCTCTTTTAAGCCAAAGATGTTGGTAATTAATGGTTGACAGGAAACCAAGTACAGAGGAGTTTTTGGCTAGGCTTTCTTTTACGGTGTCACTTTTATCCATATGTTCAGTCTTTTCCGAACCTTCCCTTTGCCCCCACCCGTATCGGTCCTTTTCCCCTAATTTTCAAGGATTGGAATGGAAGGCTGGGTGGCTTTAGCCGTTGTTGACAAAGAAGACTGAGCAATATTAATCCAAGCGTTCCTCCCACACCTTCCTGCCATTCTTACTTGTGGTCTGCCATGGATACAATGTATCCTCTGTGAGTGGATCTGGCTCTGATGCTGAAGAGCAAGCTCCGCGTGGACCGTGCGGAAGCGATGACACAGGATTTCCCAGCAGAGCCAGCAGAGCCCCAGGAAGCGCTGAGAGTGCTCTGATCAGCTGTTCGCTTGACGCTCGCTGCAGGCTGGGAGATGTCACTAATGCCAGAACGAGCCACACTGGAGCCTGCGAGACAGACAGTTTACTCTCACTGCATGCTCCGTGCACGTCGTATCTACAGACAACAGCAATCTCGCATCACAGGTACTTCATTACAGTGCATCACAGTGCTTTAGAAGGGCATTTCTGTGATTTTCCAATTGTTCTGGGGGTCGACAAAAGGAGCTCTGCGAGTGAGCGGCTACTCAGATGCCATCTTGCGTCCTATATCGTTGGCGAGCAAATCATGGCTGCTATTACATCAACCCCATGGGTAGCGCCTGGGCATAATCACCAGCCAAACAATACCCCTGACCTGGCATTAGACACAGAAGAGTCTGTCATTGCAAGCTCCATCCCTGGCTACCAAGATGGCCAGCAGAGGTGTCCAGATAGTGTGCGAATAGGTGGGAGTGAATGCTCCCTGGCTTACAAGGATCTCGGAATTGAAAGAGGAAATGCAGCTGGAAATGACACTGCAGATGCCCCTCTGCCTTTGGCCAGATCACCTGAAAGATGAAATGTAGCTGGAAATGACACTGCAGATGCCCCTCTGCCTTTGGCCAGATCACCTGAAAGAGGAAATGTAGCTGGAAATGACACTGCAGATGCCCCTCTGCCTTTTGCCAGATCACCTGACAGCCTGCAGAAATTCTACTCCCTAACTGATGAATCCGAATGATAAGATCTGGCCATAACCGCCTCTCTCAAAACTCCATGGACATAAGAAATCCCTATCAAAGAAAGGAATCAGGAGAAGGAGGAGTGAGACCCACAACTGTAGAAGCACTGGGGAACGGAGATGGGACTATTGGGCTTCGCAATTGACCACTATAGCAGATCAAACAATCCACTCAGAGGGAAACCTCACAATTACAGGCAATGTTGAGAATGGAGGGAATGGGAGCCAGAACGATCCTGCCCTAGCACTGGTGTTACAATCAATCAAGAGCTTTCAGGTGGAGGTAAAGATAGACAACTGGAGATCACGTCTGGCCACAAAAAAGCTGCAAGGGGCCATCAGGAAAGTGAGCAGAACATGTGTGGAAATCCCGCACAGAGTAGCCTCAGTGGAGGCTCAGACCGAAAATTTGGAGAAGGATTTTGTTACACTGAAAGCACAAGGTGATGCACATGAGTGAATAGTAAAGGATCTAATGTGGAAAATAGAGTAGTATGAAAACAGACAACGCCGAAACAACGTCCGTGTCCTTGGCATCCCGGAAGAAGCTGAGGGGAACGACCCCAGGAAATATAGGATCTTGTTGCTAAAGGGGGCCTTCCCTGAACTGCACACCTAGGACAAAGAGATCCAATGAGCGCACAGATTCCCCTTAACACAGTCAAAAAAGTCCCTCAACCACTAATGAGCGGCCGCGCGCAATGCTCGTATACTTCGGGAACTTTTTACTTGGCCAGACCAACCGCCAAAAAGGGATTTGATGGAGTGAGCTTCTTCGCGAGACCAGCCTTCGCTCATGCCACTGTGGAGCAAAGATGGAAGCTTAGACAATTATTTGCCCCTTTTCAGCAGCTCGGGCAGAACTATACCTGCAAAACCCAGCTAGGCTAAAGGTTGTATTCAGGGTGACAAACCACAGCTTTTTCTTTTAAATTCAGACCCAGGGTTATTTAAAGGAGATTTCTGCCTGAACTGAGAGTGGGGTCCAGCTGTAGACAGGGCCAAACCACAAGACACAGAGCATTGTCCTCTTAGGGCTTATTTGGCTTCTCTATATTTTATGTATACGGGAGCATGCTAATATAATCTCTTTAACGGAAATTTGACTTATAATAATGATTGACAAAGATCGATAACAATTTTGAGATAAGATTCACATTTCTTTTTAGGGTGATTTTGAGGGGGGGAGACTCGAGGAGCAGTGAGGTCATAACTACTCTGATGACATCATCCTGGCTCATTACATGTAATGGGGTGACCCTGTAACCCTCAGAACCTGGGTGGGTAATAGAACAATAATAATGGTTCTGTCGGACTGAAATACACAGTAATATAGTATTTCCTGGTTTGTTACTCACAACATCCGTCCCTATAAGGGTACAACGATAGCGGTACCTATACCAATATGAAACAGAACACACTGACCACACTGACCACAATGAACATTAGAGTAAAGTTTTAGTCATATACTTTTATCTTCTCTGAATTGTATTAAAACATTGATTATAGCTGTCCAGACAAACACAAAACATATATACCACATACATTTTGAGTAGGACTCATATACATTTAAAACAACATACAAAATTGTCAAGTCACGAAATTATTAGTAGCATCAACTATAAGAACAATAATCACTAGGCATATCAATCAATTCTTGGTTCCTAGTAGATTTTATAAAGTTGATTTCACGATAGAGAAAATGCGTCGACGTTTCGACCCTGGGGGGCGATGTGCTGGTTGTGCGCATCAGGGGCGGGTCTTCATCAGGACTGTACGGTTGTGGGACAGCCTTTTCTGGACCTCGGCTTCTCTTGGGTACCTGGTCCTATATATGTAGTATTGGTGATCAGCCGACTCAGCCAATATCGGAATAATTCTTAGATCTCTGTATTGATTATTTATACAGCGTTGACACGATCGGTAAGGCGTTGTGTCCGTGATATGTAAAACAGGTGTCACGGTCTAACTCCTTCCTTCTGAGAACCGGATCTGCCGCTAGCAGATCCGGTTTTACATATCACGGACACAACGCCTTACCGATCGTGTCAACGCTGTATAAATAATCAATACAGAGATCTAAGAATTATTCCGATATTGGCTGAGTCGGCTGATCACCAATACTACATATATAGGACCAGGTACCCAAGAGAAGCCGAGGTCCAGAAAAGGCTGTCCCACAACCGTACAGTCCTGATGAAGACCCGCCCCTGATGCGCACAACCAGCACATCGCCCCCCAGGGTCGAAACGTCGACGCATTTTCTCTATCGTGAAATCAACTTTATAAAATCTACTAGGAACCAAGAATTGATTGATATGCCTAGTGATTATTGTTCTTATAGTTGATGCTACTAATAATTTCGTGACTTGACAATTTTGTATGTTGTTTTAAATGTATATGAGTCCTACTCAAAATGTATGTGGTATATATGTTTTGTGTTTGTCTGGACAGCTATAATCAATGTTTTAATACAATTCAGAGAAGATAAAAGTATATGACTAAAACTTTACTCTAATCTTCATTGTGGTCAGTGTGGTCAGTGTGTTCTGTTTCATATTGGTATAGGTACCGCTATCGTTGTACCCTTATAGGGACGGATGTTGTGAGTAACAAACCAGGAAATACTATATTACTGTGTATTTCAGTCCGACAGAACCATTATTATTGTTCTATCATCCTGGCTCAGGCGGGGCCAGGTTACCTCAGGTGTAGGTGGTGGAAGGGGAAGCGAGGTTTGGGGGGCCCGAGTGGGTTGGTGGGGGCCTGGCACAAGGGGGAGATATTCTACAGGTACTGTGTTTTTTTCTCTTTTTATGCTAGATGGGTAAGATATGCATAACCACTATTATTATCTATGGTCTCAATGACCCTTAAAAGAGATCGCACACTGCAGCTGGGATGCGGCTACTGAAGGCAGACATTGTCTGCATACAGGAGACTCACATTGGAAGGGCTCAATTGCACTTATTAAATTCATTTGGTTACATGTTGGTGGGGAAATGGCACAAAATGCACGGACACGTGGAGTGGCAATCTTGACATCTAACACTACTCTACAATTTAGGTGAACATCAGTGGACCATCTAGGAAGATGGGTAATAGCTGAATGCTGTCAAAGCAATGGGGAATCACTCACGATTTGCTCAGTTTATGGCAACACTTTGGATGCTCCAGGAGTGTTTGAGCACATAAATAATGAACCTGCTGCCTTCACTATGTGGGGCCTTCAGCATAAACATACCTGATGATAAAAAATTGAGCTCAGAAACTAACTGGACATATAGTGGTAAGAACCCAAAAGTGTTCCGGGCATAATGGACAACATGCTTAGATCATGCGCTCTGCAACCTCTGGAATTGGCAAAATCCTTCTGATCATGGATTTAGGTTTTTTTCCTTCCCACGCAGTAAGCAAGTTAGAATTGACTTCATACTTGTGTCCTATTCCCTACTCCATGATTGCTCTGTTGAGAAACCCCAGCATATACTGTTCAATCACAACCCCTTAGTGGCTGAGATCAACAGGAAAATGCCAAAAGCTGAGGGCGGTGGAACCTGGAGTTTTGAACGAGCCCTGCTTGTGAATGAGGAATATTGTAGTTATATCAGAAAATGGATCCCTCAGTTTCTTAATGAAAAATTAGGGAGCACAGGAATCAAGGTTGTATGGGATAAGTTAAAAGGAGGAATACGGGGGAAATCCTTAGATTTTCCCTGTCTTTGAATTTAAAAAAAACTATTATTTCTTAATGACACACAACCTAGACTGGCAGCTGCAGAAGAGGACCTGATTAGAGTGTTCCAATGAGGTGGGGATCCTGCAGAAGTGCAGGCAAAAGTGGCTGTGGGTAAATCAGCTAGTATGGGAATCATTGCAAAAAATGTCGCAGACAGACTTGCAGCATGGAGAGAGAAAGCAGTGACCAGGTAGGGCACCACTTGCCAATAGGAGCTGGACAAAAAGCAACACAGAAAATAACACAAATATTAAAGACCCAGTGCTAGATGTTGTTACAGATCCAGATGGAATTAGAAAGGCTTTTTATACATGCTACCAAAACCTATATCAGGAGGATTCGCCTAGGGAACTGGGAGAAATCAAGGCATATCTAAGTTCAATCCTCATGGAGCAATTCTGTCAGGAAGAACAACTACTGTTAGATGAGCTCCTGCAATGGATTGAGATATTATTATGCATTAATAGTCTCCCTAATGGCAAGGCTGGTTTGGATAGCATCCCTCTGGAATTTTACAAATCGTCGCAACTCAAAGACTGCAGGACATAGCTATTTATGCATGTATTTAAGGGTAGAAGACCTCCAGACTCTTGGTCACATGCAGAAATAGTGATTTTCCTAAAAAAAAAAAACATAATGCGACCTCGTCTCATATCGCCCTATAACACTGATTAACAGTCATAGTAAGATCTACTCAAAAATCCTTGCCACCCGTATGGCATCAATTATCAATATCGTCATTTCCATCAGGCAACACAGATTTATCCCAGGACAGGGGACTACAGACCACACAAGGAGGGTTATCTCACTCTTATATGCCACCAGCATATCCAGAGACCCAATGGCACTAATCCTGCAAGACGCAGAAAGGTATTTGACCGGGTCTCCCGGACTTTTCTGTGGGAGGCCCTATCGAGGGTGGGAATCGGAGATGGGCTACTACAGGCTATCAAAATGCTTTCTTTCCATCCTATTGCAAGGGTATTTGTTAATGGAGCACTTACAGATCCTTTTAAAATAACAAGAGGCACCGACAGGGCTGTCCAAGTTCACAGTTGCTATTTGCATGCTATAGCGACCCTTTTTGCTGACAACTAGAAAATAATAAGGCTATCAGACCTATTGTAACGCATGTGTGGTAAACAAAAGTCTTAGCATATGTCGACGACATTGCCCTTGTGACCCCGTCCCTGATACTGCTATCCATAAAATTGAAGAAGAAGCAGAGAGGTATGGAACACTCTCTGATATATTCGTAATCGTGGCAAGATGCAAAAAGTGGGTAGCAAGAACTCAATGATTAATGATACCAGAGTTGTCAAAAATGCAACCTACTTAGGGATTAATATATCAGCAACCATTGATAACATTGTCAATGATCCCCTACTAGTTAAAGTCAAACAGGACCTGTCGAGATTGCATAATCTCCATCCAACTATCATTGGCAGATGCAAAAATTTTTAAATGCTATTTTTCCAAACTTTTATACATTCTGTGAACAATTCCACTGGAATACTCAACTGACTATTTGAAGAAAATAGAAGATCTATTTTCTCGATTCATCTGGGCATACGCCAAGCCAAGAAGGGCTTATAAATTCCTTACTATACCAAATACAAGACTTTATTACTGGGCCACCACTCTACTACACCATTTAGTTATAATACAAGAGAAGCTGAAAGATTGTGCACTTGAAGAAGCACCGACCCCCCCCCCCCTAGAACTTATAATGGGGGTAGAAGCTTGGGGATGGGTCCTAAATCACAACTACTACAAAAAAGGTCTGCTTCAAGGGGTTTAAAATGTGGAAACAAGTTCGAAGACTGATAGGAGTTGGACGGCTCAATTTCTATACACCACTTTGCAATAACCCAAATCTGCCAGAAATCTTTAAAGGCCCCATAACTAAAATATGGGGTGAGGTTAGACTGAAAAAATGTCGAGTTTTTTATCTCCACTTGGCCTTGTCTCTTTTGAAAACCTTAAAGAATGGTTTTAGATAGATCAAAGAGACTTCTACAAACATCTTCAAATAAGGGATTTCCTAAACAAGAAATGTGGCGGACCAATAGGATTCGCTAACAATGACATCATTGATAAACTGGTAGAAAACAAAGATCCAAAGATCTGTCTACACTGGTAGTTTATAATTTTTTCAACTCTTTGATGAAAGATGAAATTGAGGAACGGACGCTAAAGTGGAAAGAGGAAATTGGGGTTTCAGAAGTCCTATTTTTTCACTCATGTAAATTGGCACAGAACATTTTAATTCCGGCCCAGTTACAGGCACTCTACTACAAAACTTGCTTTTCACTATACTATACTCCCCCAGAAACTGCCAAATGGGGAGCTGGGAAAGGAACATCATGCCCCAGGTGTGCATTATTTCAAGCAGACTTGATCCATATATTTGCCTCATGTAGCATGCTTAGCAAGATGAAACTGGAGCACACCAACTTCCTTAAGGAGGCATTAGGAGTGGAATTCTTCCTCTCTCTGTCCCTGATAGGGCTTGGGTAGCACAGGACACACGGGGAAAAATCGGAGAGGAATTAGTGTTTATAGGAATGGCGGTTCTCAGTCTATGCATTGCATCAGCATGGTAAGATCCCAACTGCCCGGATTCCAACAATGGCTTTCTCGCCTGCTGGCAAATTATAATCTAATCTGGAAAAGGCTATTTACGCAAGGAGGGGAATACCCTCACAAATGAAAGGCTTAAAAATCTGGGCAAAGTTGACTAGATGGATAGAGGAAAATGGGTAGTTTAAACCAACACAGTGATGATATGACACATTGTTTCAATGGGGTTCATGTGTAAGGGACGTTGATGAATAACACATGCACAACATGACTGACTGGCTCTAACAGGCACCTTAGGTTAAATTTGTACTAGCAAACTGTTAAACACAGGCAAGACAATGACCAACACCCCGGGGTGGGTGGGTAGGTGCTGAATGGGTGGGTGGCAGATACAAAATCAAAAATGCATAATTGCCCTGTGATAATGAATTTCAAAGTATGCTTACACTGTCTTATAATTACACAAGAGAAATTCTAAACCAATTTAGAATAATAAATCAAATGATACCATAATGACAAAAATCAAATCAGTGGAACCAGAGTTTTTACATTTTAATGACTTAAGTGAAAATAGCGCCTAATAGCACAAAGTGAAACTCACGGGTATTTGGTCCTGTTAGACCCGGGAAAGTCACAAGTTGAGGCCAAACGCAATAGTGCACGGGTACGACACAGGGACCAGTTTCTTCCCACTAAGGATTCAACTTAAAAGTCTGGTGCGAAGATTTCCAATTGCATTGGAGTTCATAGTAATGAACAACCTCTGCACACAATCACACTGCAAAACATGATTCCCTGCCCTATGCAATATCTGAACAAAACTATACCGTAGGGCACCACTCCCACGACAACCTCACATAAACAGCATACAACAATAGACTACCAACTCCATCACTAAATTACAATTTGCATAGGATACCATCTCCTCATTACCACTATGTCACTGCACTGTGGGCCTACCACTGTACTGCCCCCAGAAACAATCACTGTACCTCCATCATCACTACACTGCCAAACCTAACCACTATGCTAACACCTCCTACCACCTCACTACCACTATATTAAGACACTATACCACTGCAATACCAAGTCATAGCGCCAAATTATAACTATCACTGTTCTATGATTCCTACGGCCATACTATTACCCCACATAGTATTACAACATCATACTTCTGACAGATTACCATTGAGGCTCAACTGTAACAAAACACAACAGTAACACCAACCCCCCATACAACAACACTATAAAAGCACAACACAAAGCAACAACACCACCACAACTAAACACTCACAGCAACACCAAAAAACAATGAAGGCCATAGCTGGGTTCGACAGGTGCACTCTCCCCCACTAGTCTTGTAGGTGGTAAAACTATTGTCCATTCACAATCCATGTATCCTCTGGTGCTTCAGGAGGAGAAGAAGCCATCCATTCCCTCTCGGTTAAACAGGGTCTAGAATATGCAATTCACAACATCTCAAAGCACACAGAAATACAAGCTGAGGTCATGGTTTCAGTAGTCGTTTCATTCAAAAGTGCAGATTCCATTATGTCGGTGATGCACGATTATAGGAGGTTGTACTAAGTGCATCATCTATTAGTGGACATCTATTCTAGGATAGGTGCCTCATTTTTGTGGATCCAGGGATCTTTTTGTGTCATGCATGATGGAGCAAGGTTGCGCATGTAAAGCGACTTGCTTCTATTCAACCCTCTCGAAAATAATATGAATGTACTAACTAATATGTTTTGTCTACTAATATTGCACCACACAACATTTTTAGTATCTAGGGGCAGCTCGCCTAGGTGCTTTTACTAACCGTAACTCTATAGCACTAAAATGGCCGCCGCAACTCAGGATTTGTACTGCGCATGCGTATGTCACACTCACGTGACATGACGTATTACTCCGCTTGGTGGGAAACCTTTGCTTCTGCACACTAGAACTAAGATGGCTTCTTTATGTTTTAAATGTGCTAAAGCTTGCATCGCTGCTTTTGCTAAATTGTTTGTTCTGCCTAATCCTTAACGCTGTAGTTAAAATAAAACAATGGGACTAGAGCAGAGATAAGTGCATTCATTTATTTCTTGCTCTAAATTTGTTTCTCTTCCATTTTTGCATGTATCGTACTTTGGCCCTGACATGTACTTCTGAACTCCATCTTTGGATGAACTGCGCCTATATGAGGAAACTCAAACTACTGAATCATTGGCATTGAACTCATGCCAGCATCAGACTTGAACTGTGAAAACTCTTGGAACATTATCCCCTAACACTGCCAGAGGAAGCTGAACTGGACAAAGTTATTACAATGTTATAGATATTGATACATTCACTGCCGGGTGGAATAAAAGTGCATGGGAAAATAAAGTTATGGGAGGGAACGTAATTTGAATACAGAATGCAAGTTGCCTGATATCAATATGGTGTGATGACCTCTCCTTGTCTTTTGATCAATCATATTGAGGGATTCACACATTTGCAACATTGTGGGGTGTGACACTGCCCTGGAAAAAGGTATATCTAAGGTAGGCTTAGCTAGTTAGATTTTCCGACTTGTCCGAATAGGTGACCTGTCACTGACCCAACGCACTCAATAGGCGATCAAGAGCAGAAGTGCTGGCGGAGCACTCTGTCAGAAGATTCGATAACCCAATCAGGGTTCTGGAAAGGAGTTCGATAACCCAATCGGGGTCTGACTGTTAGCTGCAGAGAGGGTTGCATGCTGGTGTTGTACTTTATCTGTGGGTGCCGGTCTTAGCCTGTGGTGGTCCTGTCCTGATTCAATTTGGTCGAACCTGTCCTGATTGCTGGTCTGCACCTATTCTTTCCTGCAGGCACCTGCACTTTGGGGTTCTATCCTTTATCCCAGCCCATGGCCAGGGTTGGTCTTCACATCATTCTAGGTAACTATAAAAAAATCCATGTGGGTACTTCTTTGTACTGTTTCCCTTTTCTACCCTTCCTATGTTTCAAGGCTTAAACAAAAGTTTTCTTATTTTTAATAAGCTTAATCATAATTCTTGTTGATTGATCATGTTTTCGATTAATGTTGTATGAACATTGACATTTAAAATTTTACATTGATAAAGAGGTAAAACTTTCCCAAGTCTGTGGTTATTCAATGAGTGCAAATGTTTATTCACTGCCTATTATGCTAACACCCTTGATCCTTTAGCACTCTAAGTACTGGTGACTAGGATTGGTAAGTCAATTGCTATAGGTCCTGAACGGTTAAACAAATTGATAAAGCATAGGTTTACCTGTTCAAAGTGTGTATGGTTTCATGGGCCCAGGTGAGTATGGTAAAACGAGCAGGTGAGGCAGCGCTCTATCAGTTATTTTGGTAGCAGAGGATGGTTAGGGTTTAGTTAAGACAGGTAGTTAGTCGTGTTAGGATTATTGACTTGTATTTTAAATTAGATTTATGTATTAAACAAACTTGTTCGTACCTATTATATGTTTGTTTTTTAATCCCCGGGGGCTAGAATAACAGGTGGTAAATGGAAGCCACTCTGTAGTGAGGTCACTTGCCTGTGGAAGTAGGTGCATGGTTAGGAAAAACCGGAAGCACTAATGTAGGGACTTTCTGCATAAATGTGTGAATAATTGATAGCAAAGAGTTTGCTAGTAAAACTTTAGTGTGATATCACCTAGAAAGGGTCACACTGAAGGAGTAACTTGTTCTTCTGAGCTTGATTGACAGCAAAGGGATTTGCTGGTAAAACTTTGGCCTTTTATCACCTAGAAAAGATAAGCCAGATGTAGTAACAGGTTCTCCGATGCTTGCCTGAAAGGTAGACGGAAGGGATCTACTTGTAGTGTAAGAAGAGTAAACGGAAGGGAGTTGCTCGCAGTGAGTGCAATTCATCTTTTCTTTGAATTAGCCACTTAGGTGCAGAGGCAAATGTATTTACGTCGTTTATTAATGAAATGAGCATTTAAAAGTGAAAAGAAGTAAGTTCTCGTATTGCCTTGCAAAGGAGGGAGTCAGTTGCGGAGCTGCGCTGACATCACTTAGAGCCGTGCTGGTATTGGTTGAGACAGTGGGTTTGTAGCTGAGGTAATACTATAAAGGAGAGATGAGTACAGGAGAGTGAGAACTTGTCTCACGAGAAAATCCGTGCAACTATTGGTTGAATTTATTTGAATTATAATTGCCAATTGGACATTGAAAATTAAGAAACGTGCTGGTATTGGAAGTCTATTAGTAAACAAACAAGTGTCTTTGCAAACTAAAGCCCCATAAAATTACATGTGGCATTTAGCAATAATAGTAAATAGAACTGATAGGAGGTTCTTAGGTTTTGCGCAAGAACAATACATTAGAGGAAGACCTCATATCATGTACGGAGACAAAAGAAAAATGGCGTTCATTAAGAAAGTCAAAACTTTCTTTAAGGAAGATAAAACAATTAAAACCAGAGAAGGGATTATTATTCCACCACCGAATACGCTCGCATCATACATGATGGTTGAAAGGGGCTATCACACTAGCGTGTGGTTAGAAAGCTAGATAGTATATACAAAAGATGATGGAGTTTTGGCATTCCCAGAAAATGGTACCTTCAATGGTAGAGTTTTGTACAATTTAAGAACACACATGAATGAATTAGATCCCAGACCTAGATTAACCAAGTACGAAGCATTAGAGGGATGGGAAACTGAGGCTTTCGAACGAGATAGACCGAGAATTGACAGAAATTGGGATAAATGTTATCCCAGATTTGATAAAGAGACACGAGATAAGCAAATGAAAAAATGGAGGCAGTCCATGTTAGTGGAAGGGTTATATCCTGTCTGAGCTTTATAAGAACAAACTTCATTACAGTGCATCACAGTGCTTTAGAAGGGCATTTCTGTGATTTTCCAAGTGTTCTGGGGGTCGACAAGAGGAGCTCTGCGAGTGAGCGGCTACTCAGATGCCATCTTGCGTCCTATATCGTTGGCGAGCAAATCATGGCTGCTATTACATCAACCCCATGGGTAGCGCCTGGGCATAATCACCAGCCAAACAATACCCCTGACCTGGCATTAGACACAGAAGAGTCTGTCATTGCAAGCTCCATCCCTGGCTACCAAGATGGCCAGCAGAGGTGTCCAGATAGTGTGCGAATAGGTGGGAGTGAATGCTCCCTGGCTTACAAGGATCTCGGAATTGAAAGAGGAAATGCAGCTGGAAATGACACTGCAGATGCCCCTCTGCCTTTGGCCAGATCACCTGAAAGATGAAATGTAGCTGGAAATGACACTGCAGATGCCCCTCTGCCTTTGGCCAGATCACCTGAAAGAGGAAATGTAGCTGGAAATGACACTGCAGATGCCCCTCTGCCTTTTGCCAGATCACCTGACAGCCTGCAGAAATTCTACTCCCTAACTGATGAATCCGAATGATAAGATCTGGCCATAACCGCCTCTCTCAAAACTCCATGGACATAAGAAATCCCTATCAAAGAAAGGAATCAGGAGAAGGAGGAGTGAGACCCACAACTGTAGAAGCACTGGGGAACGGAGATGGGACTATTGGGCTTCGCAATTGACCACTATAGCAGATCAAACAATCCACTCAGAGGGAAATCTCACAATTACAGGCAATGTTGAGAATGGAGGGAATGGGAGCCAGAACGATCCTGCCCTAGCACTGGTGTTACAATCAATCAAGAGCTTTCAGGAGGAGGTAAAGATAGACAACTGGAGATCACGTCTGGCCACAAAAAAGCTGCAAGGGGCCATCAGGAAAGTGAGCAGAACATGTGTGGAAATCCCGGACAGAGTAGCCTCAGTGGAGGCTCAGACCGAAACTTTGGAGAAGGATTTTGTTACACTGAAAGCACAAGGTGATGCACATGAGTGAATAGTAAAGGATCTAATGTGGAAAATAGAGTAGTATGAAAACAGACAACGCCGAAACAACGTCCGTGTCCTTGGCATCCCGGAAGAAGCTGAGGGGAACGACCCCAGGAAATATAGGATTTTGTTGCTAAAGGGGGCCTTCCCTGAACTGCACACCTAGGACAAAGAGATCCAGTGAGCGCACAGATTCCCCTTAACACAGTCAAAAAAGTCCCTCAACCACTAATGAGCGGCCGCGCGCAATGCTCGTATACTTCGGGAACTTTTTACTTGGCCAGACCAACCGCCAAAAAGGGATTTGATGGAGTGAGCTTCTTCGCGAGACCAGCCTTCGCTCATGCCACTGTGGAGCAAAGATGGAAGCTTAGACAATTATTTGCCCCTTTTCAGCAGCTCGGGCAGAACTATACCTGCAAAACCCAGCTAGGCTAAAGGTTGTATTCAGGGTGACAAACCACAGCTTTTTCTTTTAAATTCAGACCCAGGGTTATTTAAAGGAGATTTCTGCCTGAACTGAGAGTGGGGTCCAGCTGTAGACAGGGCCAAACCACAAGACACAGAGCATTGTCCTCTTAGGGCTTATTTGGCTTCTCTATATTTTATGTATACGGGAGCATGCTAATATAATCTCTTTAACGGAAATTTGACTTATAATAATGATTGACAAAGATCGATAACAATTTTGAGATAAGATTCACATTTCTTTTTAGGGTGATTTTGAGGGGGGGAGACTCAAGGAGCAGTGAGGTCATAACTACTCTGATGACATCATCCTGGCTCAGGCGGGGCCAGGTTACCTCAGGTGTAGGTGGTGGAAGGGGAAGCGAGGTTTGGGGGGCCCCGAGTAGGTTGGTGGGGGCCTGGCACAAGGGGGAGATATTCTACAGGTACTGTGTTTTTTTCTCTTTTTATGCTAGATGGGTAAGATATGCATAACCACTATTATTATCTGTGGTCTCAATGACCCTTAAAAGAGATCGCACACTGCAGCTGGGATGCGGCTACTGAAGGCAGACATTGTCTACATACAGGAGACTCACATTGGAAGGGCTCAATTGCACTTATTCAATTCATTTGGTTACATGTTGGTGGGGAAATGGCACAAAATGCACGGACACGTGGAGTGGCAATCTTGACATCTAACACTACTCTACAATTTAGGTGAACATCAGTGGACCATCTAGGAAGATGGGTAATAGCTGAATGCTGTCAAAGCAATGGGGAATCACTCACTATTTGCTCAGTTTATGGCAACACTTTGGATGCTCCAGGAGTGTTTGAGCACATAAATAATGAACCTGCTGCCTTCACTATGTGGGGCCTTCAGCATAAACATACCTGATGATAAAAAATTGAGCTCAGAAACTAACTGGACATATAGTGGTAAGAACCCAAAAGTGTTCCGGGCATAATGGACAACATGCTTAGATCATGCGCTCTGCAACCTCTGGAATTGGCAAAATCCTTCTGATCATGGATTTAGGTTTTTTTCCTTCCCACGCAGTAAGCAAGTTAGAATTGACTTCATACTTGTGTCCTATTCCCTACTCCATGATTGCTCTGTTGAGAAACCCCAGCATATACTGTTCAATCACAACCCCTTAGTGGCTGAGATCAACAGGAAAATGCCAAAAGCTGAGGGCGGTGGAACCTGGAGTTTTGAACGAGCCCTGCTTGTGAATGAGGAATATTGTAGTTATATCAGAAAATGGATCCCTCAGTTTCTTAATGAAAAATTAGGGAGCACAGGAATCAAGGTTGTATGGGATAAGTTAAAAGGAGGAATACGGGGGAAATCCTTAGATTTTCCCTGTCTTTGAATTTAAAAAAAACTATTATTTCTTAATGACACACAACCTAGACTGGCAGCTGCAGAAGAGGACCTGATTAGAGTGTTCCAATGAGGTGGGGATCCTGCAGAAGTGCAGGCAAAAGTGGCTGTGGGTAAATCAGCTAGTATGGGAATCATTGCAAAAAATGTCGCAGACAGACTTGCAGCATGGAGAGAGAAAGCAGTGACCAGGTAGGGCACCACTTGCCAATAGGAGCTGGACAAAAAGCAACACAGAAAATAACACAAATATTAAAGACCCAGTGCTAGATGTTGTTACAGATCCAGATGGAATTAGAAAGGCTTTTTATACATGCTACCAAAACCTATATCAGGAGGATTCGCCTAGGGAACTGGGAGAAATCAAGGCATATCTAAGTTCAATCCTCATGGAGCAATTCTGTCAGGAAGAACAACTACTGTTAGATGAGCTCCTGCAATGGATTGAGATATTATTATGCATTAATAGTCTCCCTAATGGCAAGGCTGGTTTGGATAGCATCCCTCTGGAATTTTACAAATCGTCGCAACTCAAAGACTGCAGGACATAGCTATTTATGCATGTATTTAAGGGTAGAAGACCTCCAGACTCTTGGTCACATGCAGAAATAGTGATTTTCCTAAAAAAAAAAAACATAATGCAACCTCGTCTCATATCGCCCTATAACACTGATTAACAGTCATAGTAAGATCTACTCAAAAATCCTTGCCACCCGTATGGCATCAATTATCAATATCGTCATTTCCATCAGGCAACACAGATTTATCCCAGGACAGGGGACTACAGACCACACAAGGAGGGTTATCTCACTCTTATATGCCACCAGCATATCCGAAGACCCAATGGCACTAATCCTGCAAGACGCAGAAAGGTATTTGACCGGGTCTCCCGGACTTTTCTGTGGGAGGCCCTATCGAGGGTGGGAATCGGAGATGGGCTACTACAGGCTATCAAAATGCTTTCTTTCCATCCTATTGCAAGGGTATTTGTTAATGGAGCACTTACAGATCCTTTTAAAATAACAAGAGGCACCCGACAGGGCTGTCCAAGTTCACAGTTGCTATTTGCATGCTATAGCGACCCTTTTTGCTGTCAACTAGAAAATAATAAGGCTATCAGACCTATTGTAACGCATATGTGGTAAACAAAAGTCTTAGCATATGTCGACGACATTGCCCTTGTGACCCCGACCCTGATACTGCTATCCATAAAATTGAAGAAGAAGCAGAGAGGTATGGAGCACTCTCTGATATATTCGTAATCGTGGCAAGATGCAAAAAGTGGGTAGCAAGAACTCAATGATTAATGATACCAGAGTTGTCAAAAATGCAACCTACTTAGGGATTAATATATCAGCAACCATTGATAACATTGTCAATGATCCCCTACTAGTTAAAGTCAAACAGGACTTGTCGAGATTGCATAATCTCCATCCAACTATCATTGGCAGATGCAAAATTTTTTCAATGCTATTTTTCCAAACTTTTATACATTCTGTGAACAATTCCACTGGAATACTCAACTGACTATTTGAAGAAAATAGAAGATCTATTTTCTCGATTCATCTGGGCATACGCCAAGCCAAGAAGGGCTTATAAATTCCTTACTATACCAAATACAAGACTTTATTACTGGGCCACCACTCTACTACACCATTTAGTTATAATACAAGAGAAGCTGAAAGATTGTGCACTTGAAGAAGCACCGACCCCCCCCCCTAGAACTTATAATGGGGGTAGAAGCTTGGGGATGGGTCCTAAATCACAACTACTACAAAAAAGGTCTGCTTCAAGGGGTTTAAAATGTGGAAACAAGTTCGAAGACTGATAGGAGTTGGACGGCTCAATTTCTATACACCACTTTGCAATAACCCAAAACTGCCAGAAATCTTTAAAGGCCCCATAACTAAAATATGGGGTGAGGTTAGACTGAAAAAATGTCGAGTTTTTTATCTCCACTTGGCCTTGTCTCTTTTGAAAACCTTAAAGAATGGTTTTAGATAGATCAAAGAGACTTCTACAAACATCTTCAAATAAGGGATTTCCTAAACAAGAAATGTGGCGGACCAATAGGATTCGCTAACAATGACATCATTGATAAACTGGTAGAAAACAAAGATCCAAAGATCTGTCTACACTGGTAGTTTATAATTTTTTCAACTCTTTGATGAAAGATGAAATTGAGGAACGGACGCTAAAGTGGAAAGAGGAAATTGGGGTTTCAGAAGTCCTATTTTTTCACTCATGTAAATTGGCACAGAACATTTTAATTCCGGCCCAGTTACAGGCACTCTACTACAAAACTTGCTTTTCACTATACTATACTCCCCCAGAAACTGCCAAATGGGGAGCTGGGAAAGGAACATCATGCCCCAGGTGTGCATTATTTCAAGCAGACTTGATCCATATATTTGCCTCATGTAGCATGCTTAGCAAGATGAAACTGGAGCACACCAACTTCCTTAAGGAGGCATTAGGAGTGGAATTCTTCCTCTCTCTGTCCCTGATAGGGCTTGGGTAGCACAGGACACACGGGGAAAAATCGGAGAGGAATTAGTGTTTATAGGAATGGCGGTTCTCAGTCTATGCATTGCATCAGCATGGTAAGATCCCAACTGCCCGGATTCCAACAATGGCTTTCTCGCCTGCTGGCAAATTATAATCTAATCTGGAAAAGGCTATTTACGCAAGGAGGGGAATACCCTCACAAATGAAAGGCTTAAAAATCTGGGCAAAGTTGACTAGATGGATAGAGGAAAATGGGTAGTTTAAACCAACACAGTGATGATATGACACATTGTTTCAATGGGGTTCATGTGTAAGGGACGTTGATGAATAACACATGCACAACATGACTGACTGGCTCTAACAGGCACCTTAGGTTAAATTTGTACTAGCAAACTGTTAAACACAGGCAAGACAATGACCAACACCCCGGGGTGGGTGGGTAGGTGCTGAATGGGTGGGTGGCAGATACAAAATCAAAAATGCATAATTGCCCTGTGATAATGAATTTCAAAGTATGCTTACACTGTCTTATAATTACACAAGAGAAATTCTAAACCAATTTAGAATAATAAATCAAATGATACCATAATGACAAAAATCAAATCAGTGGAACCAGAGTTATTACATTTTAATGACTTAAGTGAAAATAGCGCCTAATAGCACAAAGTGAAACTCACGGGTATTTGGTCCTGTTAGACCCGGGAAAGTCACAAGTTGAGGCCAAACGCAATAGTGCACGGGTACGACACAGGGACCAGTTTCTTCCCACTAAGGATTCAACTTAAAAGTCTGGTGCGAAGATTTCCAATTGCATTGGAGTTCATAGTAATGAACAACCTCTGCACACAATCACACTGCAAAACATGATTCCCTGCCCTATGCAATATCTGAACAAAACTATACCGTAGGGCACCACTCCCACGACAACCTCACATAAACAGCATACAACAATAGACTACCAACTCCATCACTAAATTACAATTTGCATAGGATACCATCTCCTCATTACCACTATGTCACTGCACTGTGGGCCTACCACTGTACTGCCCCCAGAAACAATCACTGTACCTCCACCATCACTACACTGCCAAACCTAACCACTATGCTAACACCTCCTACCACCTCACTACCACTATATTAAGACACTATACCACTGCAATACCAAGTCATAGCGCCAAATTATAACTATCACTGTTCTATGATTCCTACGGCCATACTATTACCCCACATAGTATTACAACATCATACTTCTGACAGATTACCATTGAGGCTCAACTGTAACAAAACACAACAGTAACACCAACCCCCCATACAACAACACTATAAAAGCACAACACAAAGCAACAACACCACCACAACTAAACACTCACAGCAACACCAAAAAACAATGAAGGCCATAGCTGGGTTCGACAGGTGCACTCTCCCCCACTAGTCTTGTAGGTGGTAAAACTATTGTCCATTCACAATCCATGTATCCTCTGGTGCTTCAGGAGGAGAAGAAGCCATCCATTCCCTCTCGGTTAAACAGGGTCTAGAATATGCAATTCACAACATCTCAAAGCACACAGAAATACAAGCTGAGGTCATGGTTTCAGTAGTCGTTTCATTCAAAAGTGCAGATTCCATTATGTCGGTGATGCACGATTATAGGAGGTTGTACTAAGTGCATCATCTATTAGTGGACATCTATTCTAGGATAGGTGCCTCATTTTTGTGGATCCAGGGATCTTTTTGTGTCATGCATGATGGAGCAAGGTTGCGCATGTAAAGCGACTTGCTTCTATTCAGCCCTCTCGAAAATAATATGAATGTACTAACTAATATGTTTTGTCTACTAATATTGCACCACACAACATTTTTAGTATCTAGGGGCAGCTCGCCTAGGTGCTTTTACTAACCGTAACTCTATAGCACTAAAATGGCCGCCGCAACTCAGGATTTGTACTGCGCATGCGTATGTCACACTCACGTGACATGACGTATTACTCCGCTTGGTGGGAAACCTTTGCTTCTGCACACTAGAACTAAGATGGCTTCTTTATGTTTTAAATGTGCTAAAGCTTGCATCGCTGCTTTTGCTAAATTGTTTGTTCTGCCTAATCCTTAACGCTGTAGTTAAAATAAAACAATGGGAATAGAGCAGAGATAAGTGCATTCATTTATTTCTTGCTCTAAATTTGTTTCTCTTCCATTTTTGCATGTATCGTACTTTGGCCCTGACATGTACTTCTGAACTCCATCTTTGGATGAACTGCGCCTATATGAGGAAACTCAAACTACTGAATCATTGGCATTGAACTCATGCCAGAATCAGACTTGAACTGTGAAAACTCTTGGAACATTATCCCCTAACACTGCCAGAGGAAGCTGAACTGGACAAAGTTATTACAATGTTATAGATATTGATACATTCACTGCCGGGTGGAATAAAAGTGCATGGGAAAATAAAGTTATGGGAGGGAACGTAATTTGAATACAGAATGCAAGTTGCCTGATATCAATATGGTGTGATGACCTCTCCTTGTCTTTTGATCAATCATATTGAGGGATTCACACATTTGCAACATTGTGGGGTGTGACACTGCCCTGGAAAAAGGTATATCTAAGGTAGGCTTAGCTAGTTAGATTTTCCGACTTGTCCGAATAGGTGACCTGTCACTGACCCAACGCACTCAATAGGCGATCAAGAGCAGAAGTGCTGGCGGAGCACTCTGTCAGAAGATTCGATAACCCAATCAGGGTTCTGGAAAGGAGTTCGATAACCCAATCGGGGTCTGACTGTTAGCTGCAGAAAGGGTTGCATGCTGGTGTTGTACTTTATCTGTGGGTGCCGGTCTTAGCCTGTGGTGGTCCTGTCCTGATTCAATTTGTCCTGATTGCTGGTCTGCACCTATTCTTTCCTGCAGGCACCTGCACTTTGGGGTTCTATCCTTTATCCCAGCCCATGGCCAGGGTTGGTCTTCACATCATTCTAGGTAACTATAAAAAAATCCATATGGGTACTTCTTTGTACTGTTTCCCTTATCTACCCTTCCTATGTTTCAAGGCTTAAACAAAAGTTTTCTTATTTTAAATAAGCTTAATCATAATTCTTGTTGATTGATCATGTTTTCGATTAATGTTGTATGAACATTGACATTTAAAATTTTACATTGATAAAGAGGTAAAACTTTCCCAAGTCTGTGGTTATTCAATGAGTGCAAATGTTTATTCACTGCCTATTATGCTAACACCCTTGATCCTTTAGCACTCTAAGTACTGGTGACTAGGATTGGTAAGTCAATTGCTATAGGTCCTGAACGGTTAAACAAATTGATAATGCATAGGTTTACCTGTTCAAAGTGTGTATGGTTTCATGGGCCCAGGTGAGTATGGTAAAACGAGCAGGTGAGGCAGCGCTCTATCAGTTATTTTGGTAGCAGAGGATGGTTAGGGTTTAGTTAAGACAGGTAGTTAGTCGTGTTAGGATTATTGACTTGTATTTTAAATTAGATTTATGTATTAAACAAACTTGTTCGTACCTATTATATGTTTGTTTTTTAATCCCCGGGGGCTAGAATAACAGGTGGTAAATGGAAGCCACTCTGTAGTGAGGTCACTTGCCTGTGGAAGTAGGTGCATGGTTAGGAAAAACCGGAAGCACTAATGTAGGGACTTTCTGCATAAATGTGTGAATAATTGATAGCAAAGAGTTTGCTAGTAAAACTTTAGTGTGATATCACCTAGAAAGGGTCACACTGAAGGAGTAACTGGTTCTTCTGAGCTTGATTGACAGCAAAGGGATTTGCTGGTAAAACTTTGGCCTTTTATCACCTAGAAAAGATAAGCCAGATGTAGTAACAGGTTCTCCGATGCTTGCCTGAAAGGTAGACGGAAGGGATCTACTTGTAGTGTAAGAAGAGTAAACGGAAGGGAGTTGCTCGCAGTGAGTGCAATTCATCTTTTCTTTGAATTAGCCACTTAGGTGCAGAGGCAAATGTATTTACGTCGTTTATTAATGAAATGAGCATTTAAAAGTGAAAAGAAGTAAGTTCTCGTATTGCCTTGCAAAGGAGGGAGTCAGTTGCGGAGCTGCGCTGACATCACTTAGAGCCGTGCTGGTATTGGTTGAGACAGTGGGTTTGTAGCTGAGGTAATACTATAAAGGAGAGATGAGTACAGGAGAGTGAGAACTTGTCTCACGAGAAAATCCGTGCAACTATTGGTTGAATTTATTTGAATTATAATTGCCAATTGGACATTGAAAATTAAGAAACGTGCTGGTATTGGGAGTCTATTAGTAAACAAACAAGTGTCTTTGCAAACTAAAGCCCCATAAAATTACATGTGGCATTTAGCAATAATAGTAAATAGAACTGATAGGAGGTTCTTAGGTTTTGCGCAAGAACAATACATTAGAGGAAGACCTCATATCATGTACGGAGACAAAAGAAAAATGGCGTTCATTAAGAAAGTCAAAACTTTCTTTAAGGAAGATAAAACAATTAAAACCAGAGAAGGGATTATTATTCCACCACCGAATACGCTCGCATCATACATGATGGTTGAAAGGGGCTATCACACTAGCGTGTGGTTAGAAAGCTAGATAGTATATACAAAAGATGATGGAGTTTTGGCATTCCCAGAAAATGGTACCTTCAATGGTAGAGTTTTGTACAATTTAAGAACACACATGAATGAATTAGATCCCAGACCTAGATTAACCAAGTACGAAGCATTAGAGGGATGGGAAACTGAGGCTTTCGAACGAGATAGACCGAGAATTGACAGAAATTGGGATAAATGTTATCCCAGATTTGATAAAGAGACACGAGATAAGCAAATGAAAAAATGGAGGCAGTCCATGTTAGTGGAAGGGTTATATCCTGTCTGAGCTTTATAAGAACAAACTTCATTACAGTGCATCACAGTGCTTTAGAAGGGCATTTCTGTGATTTTCCAATTGTTCTGGGGGTCGACAAGAGGAGCTCTGCGAGTGAGCGGCTACTCAGATGCCATCTTGCGTCCTATATCGTTGGCGAGCAAATCATGGCTGCTATTACATCAACCCCATGGGTAGCGCCTGGGCATAATCACCAGCCAAACAATACCCCTGACCTGGCATTAGACACAGAAGAGTCTGTCATTGCAAGCTCCATCCCTGGCTACCAAGATGGCCAGCAGAGGTGTCCAGATAGTGTGCGAATAGGTGGGAGTGAATGCTCCCTGGCTTACAAGGATCTCGGAATTGAAAGAGGAAATGCAGCTGGAAATGACACTGCAGATGCCCCTCTGCCTTTGGCCAGATCACCTGAAAGATGAAATGTAGCTGGAAATGACACTGCAGATGCCCCTCTGCCTTTGGCCAGATCACCTGAAAGAGGAAATGTAGCTGGAAATGACACTGCAGATGCCCCTCTGCCTTTTGCCAGATCACCTGACAGCCTGCAGAAATTCTACTCCCTAACTGATGAATCCGAATGATAAGATCTGGCCATAACCGCCTCTCTCAAAACTCCATGGACATAAGAAATCCCTATCAAAGAAAGGAATCAGGAGAAGGAGGAGTGAGACCCACAACTGTAGAAGCACTGGGGAACGGAGATGGGACTATTGGGCTTCGCAATTGACCACTATAGCAGATCAAACAATCCACTCAGAGGGAAACCTCACAATTACAGGCAATGTTGAGAATGGAGGGAATGGGAGCCAGAACGATCCTGCCCTAGCACTGGTGTTACAATCAATCAAGAGCTTTCAGGAGGAGGTAAAGATAGACAACTGGAGATCACGTCTGGCCACAAAAAAGCTGCAAGGGGCCATCAGGAAAGTGAGCAGAACATGTGTGGAAATCCCGGACAGAGTAGCCTCAGTGGAGGCTCAGACCGAAACTTTGGAGAAGGATTTTGTTACACTGAAAGCACAAGGTGATGCACATGAGTGAATAGTAAAGGATCTAATGTGGAAAATAGAGTAGTTTGAAAACAGACAACGCCGAAACAACGTCCGTGTCCTTGGCATCCCGGAAGAAGCTGAGGGGAACGACCCCAGGAAATATAGGATTTTGTTGCTAAAGGGGGCCTTCCCTGAACTGCACACCTAGGACAAAGAGATCCAGTGAGCGCACAGATTCCCCTTAACACAGTCAAAAAAGTCCCTCAACCACTAATGAGCGGCCGCGCGCAATGCTCGTATACTTCGGGAACTTTTTACTTGGCCAGACCAACCGCCAAAAAGGGATTTGATGGAGTGAGCTTCTTCGCGAGACCAGCCTTCGCTCATGCCACTGTGGAGCAAAGATGGAAGCTTAGACAATTATTTGCCCCTTTTCAGCAGCTCGGGCAGAACTATACCTGCAAAACCCAGCTAGGCTAAAGGTTGTATTCAGGGTGACAAACCACAGCTTTTTCTTTTAAATTCAGACCCAGGGTTATTTAAAGGAGATTTCTGCCTGAACTGAGAGTGGGGTCCAGCTGTAGACAGGGCCAAACCACAAGACACAGAGCATTGTCCTCTTAGGGCTTATTTGGCTTCTCTATATTTTATGTATACGGGAGCATGCTAATATAATCTCTTTAACGGAAATTTGACTTATAATAATGATTGACAAAGATCGATAACAATTTTGAGATACGATTCACATTTCTTTTTAGGGTGATTTTGAGGGGGGGAGACTCGAGGAGCAGTGATGTCATAACTACTCTGATGACATCATCCTGGCTCAGGCGGGGCCAGGTTACCTCAGGTGTAGGTGGTGGAAGGGGAAGCGAGGTTTGGGGGGCCCCGAGTGGGTTGGTGGGGGCATGGCACAAGGGGGAGATATTCTACAGGTACTGTGTTTTTTTCTCTTTTTATGCTAGATGGGTAAGATATGCATAACCACTATTATTATCTGTGGTCTCAATGACCCTTAAAAGAGATCGCACACTGCAGCTGGGATGCGGCTACTGAAGGCAGACATTGTCTACATACAGGAGACTCACATTGGAAGGGCTCAATTGCACTTATTCAATTCATTTGGTTACATGTTGGTGGGGAAATGGCACAAAATGCACGGACACGTGGAGTGGCAATCTTGACATCTAACACTACTCTACAATTTAGGTGAACATCAGTGGACCATCTAGGAAGATGGGTAATAGCTGAATGCTGTCAAAGCAATGGGGAATCACTCACTATTTGCTCAGTTTATGGCAACACTTTGGATGCTCCAGGAGTGTTTGAGCACATAAATAATGAACCTGCTGCCTTCACTATGTGGGGCCTTCAGCATAAACATACCTGATGATAAAAAATTGAGCTCAGAAACTAACTGGACATATAGTGGTAAGAACCCAAAAGTGTTCCGGGCATAATGGACAACATGCTTAGATCATGCGCTCTGCAACCTCTGGAATTGGCAAAATCCTTCTGATCATGGATTTAGGTTTTTTTCCTTCCCACGCAGTAAGCAAGTTAGAATTGACTTCATACTTGTGTCCTATTCCCTACTCCATGATTGCTCTGTTGAGAAACCCCAGCATATACTGTTCAATCACAACCCCTTAGTGGCTGAGATCAACAGGAAAATGCCAAAAGCTGAGGGCGGTGGAACCTGGAGTTTTGAACGAGCCCTGCTTGTGAATGAGGAATATTGTAGTTATATCAGAAAATGGATCCCTCAGTTTCTTAATGAAAAATTAGGGAGCACAGGAATCAAGGTTGTATGGGATAAGTTAAAAGGAGGAATACGGGGGAAATCCTTAGATTTTCCCTGTCTTTGAATTTAAAAAAAACTATTATTTCTTAATGACACACAACCTAGACTGGCAGCTGCAGAAGAGGACCTGATTAGAGTGTTCCAATGAGGTGGGGATCCTGCAGAAGTGCAGGCAAAAGTGGCTGTGGGTAAATCAGCTAGTATGGGAATCATTGCAAAAAATGTCGCAGACAGACTTGCAGCATGGAGAGAGAAAGCAGTGACCAGGTAGGGCACCACTTGCCAATAGGAGCTGGACAAAAAGCAACACAGAAAATAACACAAATATTAAAGACCCAGTGCTAGATGTTGTTACAGATCCAGATGGAATTAGAAAGGCTTTTTATACATGCTACCAAAACCTATATCAGGAGGATTCGCCTAGGGAACTGGGAGAAATCAAGGCATATCTAAGTTCAATCCTCATGGAGCAATTCTGTCAGGAAGAACAACTACTGTTAGATGAGCTCCTGCAATGGATTGAGATATTATTATGCATTAATAGTCTCCCTAATGGCAAGGCTGGTTTGGATAGCATCCCTCTGGAATTTTACAAATCGTCGCAACTCAAAGACTGCAGGACATAGCTATTTATGCATGTATTTAAGGGTAGAAGACCTCCAGACTCTTGGTCACATGCAGAAATAGTGATTTTCCTAAAAAAAAAAACATAATGCGACCTCGTCTCATATCGCCCTATAACACTGATTAACAGTCATAGTAAGATCTACTCAAAAATCCTTGCCACCCGTATGGCATCAATTATCAATATCGTCATTTCCATCAGGCAACACAGATTTATCCCAGGACAGGGGACTACAGACCACACAAGGAGGGTTATCTCACTCTTATATGCCACCAGCATATCCAGAGACCCAATGGCACTAATCCTGCAAGACGCAGAAAGGTATTTGACCGGGTCTCCCGGACTTTTCTGTGGGAGGCCCTATCGAGGGTGGGAATCGGAGATGGGCTACTACAGGCTATCAAAATGCTTTCTTTCCATCCTATTGCAAGGGTATTTGTTAATGGAGCACTTACAGATCCTTTTAAAATAACAAGAGGCACCCGACAGGGCTGTCCAAGTTCACAGTTGCTATTTGCATGCTATAGCGACCCTTTTTGCTGTCAACTAGAAAATAATAAGGCTATCAGACCTATTGTAACGCATATGTGGTAAACAAAAGTCTTAGCATATGTCGACGACATTGCCCTTGTGACCCCGACCCTGATACTGCTATCCATAAAATTGAAGAAGAAGCAGAGAGGTATGGAGCACTCTCTGATATATTCGTAATCGTGGCAAGATGCAAAAAGTGGGTAGCAAGAACTCAATGATTAATGATACCAGAGTTGTCAAAAATGCAACCTACTTAGGGATTAATATATCAGCAACCATTGATAACATTGTCAATGATCCCCTACTAGTTAAAGTCAAACAGGACTTGTCGAGATTGCATAATCTCCATCCAACTATCATTGGCAGATGCAAAAAATTTTAAATGCTATTTTTCCAAACTTTTATACATTCTGTGAACAATTCCACTGGAATACTCAACTGACTATTTGAAGAAAATAGAAGATCTATTTTCTCGATTCATCTGGGCATACGCCAAGCCAAGAAGGGCTTATAAATTCCTTACTATACCAAATACAAGACTTTATTACTGGGCCACCACTCTACTACACCATTTAGTTATAATACAAGAGAAGCTGAAAGATTGTGCACTTGAAGAAGCACCGACCCCCCCCCCTAGAACTTATAATGGGGGTAGAAGCTTGGGGATGGGTCCTAAATCACAACTACTACAAAAAAGGTCTGCTTCAAGGGGTTTAAAATGTGGAAACAAGTTCGAAGACTGATAGGAGTTGGACGGCTCAATTTCTATACACCACTTTGCAATAACCCAAAACTGCCAGAAATCTTTAAAGGCCCCATAACTAAAATATGGGGTGAGGTTAGACTGAAAAAATGTCGAGTTTTTTATCTCCACTTGGCCTTGTCTCTTTTGAAAACCTTAAAGAATGGTTTTAGATAGATCAAAGAGACTTCTACAAACATCTTCAAATAAGGGATTTCCTAAACAAGAAATGTGGCGGACCAATAGGATTCGCTAACAATGACATCATTGATAAACTGGTAGAAAACAAAGATCCAAAGATCTGTCTACACTGGTAGTTTATAATTTTTTCAACTCTTTGATGAAAGATGAAATTGAGGAACGGACGCTAAAGTGGAAAGAGGAAATTGGGGTTTCAGAAGTCCTATTTTTTCACTCATGTAAATTGGCACAGAACATTTTAATTCCGGCCCAGTTACAGGCACTCTACTACAAAACTTGCTTTTCACTATACTATACTCCCCCAGAAACTGCCAAATGGGGAGCTGGGAAAGGAACATCATGCCCCAGGTGTGCATTATTTCAAGCAGACTTGATCCATATATTTGCCTCATGTAGCATGCTTAGCAAGATGAAACTGGAGCACACCAACTTCCTTAAGGAGGCATTAGGAGTGGAATTCTTCCTCTCTCTGTCCCTGATAGGGCTTGGGTAGCACAGGACACACGGGGAAAAATCGGAGAGGAATTAGTGTTTATAGGAATGGCGGTTCTCAGTCTATGCATTGCATCAGCATGGTAAGATCCCAACTGCCCGGATTCCAACAATGGCTTTCTCGCCTGCTGGCAAATTATAATCTAATCTGGAAAAGGCTATTTACGCAAGGAGGGGAATACCCTCACAAATGAAAGGCTTAAAAATCTGGGCAAAGTTGACTAGATGGATAGAGGAAAATGGGTAGTTTAAACCAACACAGTGATGATATGACACATTGTTTCAATGGGGTTCATGTGTAAGGGACGTTGATGAATAACACATGCACAACATGACTGACTGGCTCTAACAGGCACCTTAGGTTAAATTTGTACTAGCAAACTGTTAAACACAGGCAAGACAATGACCAACACCCCGGGGTGGGTGGGTAGGTGCTGAATGGGTGGGTGGCAGATACAAAATCAAAAATGCATAATTGCCCTGTGATAATGAATTTCAAAGTATGCTTACACTGTCTTATAATTACACAAGAGAAATTCTAAACCAATTTAGAATAATAAATCAAATGATACCATAATGACAAAAATCAAATCAGTGGAACCAGAGTTATTACATTTTAATGACTTAAGTGAAAATAGCGCCTAATAGCACAAAGTGAAACTCACGGGTATTTGGTCCTGTTAGACCCAGGAAAGTCACAAGTTGAGGCCAAACGCAATAGTGCACGGGTACGACACAGGGACCAGTTTCTTCCCACTAAGGATTCAACTTAAAAGTCTGGTGCGAAGATTTCCAATTGCATTGGAGTTCATAGTAATGAACAACCTCTGCACACAATCACACTGCAAAACATGATTCCCTGCCCTATGCAATATCTGAACAAAACTATACCGTAGGGCACCACTCCCACGACAACCTCACATAAACAGCATACAACAATAGACTACCAACTCCATCACTAAATTACAATTTGCATAGGATACCATCTCCTCATTACCACTATGTCACTGCACTGTGGGCCTACCACTGTACTACCCCCAGAAACAATCACTGTACCTCCACCATCACTACACTGCCAAACCTAACCACTATGCTAACACCTCCTACCACCTCACTACCACTATATTAAGACACTATACCACTGCAATACCAAGTCATAGCGCCAAATTATAACTATCACTGTTCTATGATTCCTACGGCCATACTATTACCCCACATAGTATTACAACATCATACTTCTGACAGATTACCATTGAGGCTCAACTGTAACAAAACACAACAGTAACACCAACCCCCCATACAACAACACTATAAAAGCACAACACAAAGCAACAACACCACCAAAACTAAACACTCACAGCAACACCAAAAAACAATGAAGGCCATAGCTGGGTTTGACAGGTGCACTCTCCCCCACTAGTCTTGTAGGTGGTAAAACTATTGTCCATTCACAATCCATGTATCCTCTGGTGCTTCAGGAGGAGAAGAAGCCATCCATTCCCTCTCGGTTAAACAGGATCTAGAATATGCAATTCACAACATCTCAAAGCACACAGAAATACAAGCTGAGGTCATGGTTTCAGTAGTCGTTTCATTCAAAAGTGCAGATTCCATTATGTCGGTGATGCACGATTATAGGAGGTTGTACTAAGTGCATCATCTATTAGTGGACATCTATTCTAGGATAGGTGCCTCATTTTTGTGGATCCAGGGATCTTTTTGTGTCATGCATGATGGAGCAAGGTTGCGCATGTAAAGCGACTTGCTTCTATTCAGCCCTCTCGAAAATAATATGAATGTACTAACTAATATGTTTTGTCTACTAATATTGCACCACACAACATTTTTAGTATCTAGGGGCAGCTCGCCTAGGTGCTTTTACTAACCGTAACTCTATAGCACTAAAATGGCCGCCGCAACTCAGGATTTGTACTGCGCATGCGTATGTCACACTCACGTGACATGACGTATTACTCCGCTTGGTGGGAAACCTTTGCTTCTGCACACTAGAACTAAGATGGCTTCTTTATGTTTTAAATGTGCTAAAGCTTGCATCGCTGCTTTTGCTAAATTGTTTGTTCTGCCTAATCCTTAACGCTGTAGTTAAAATAAAACAATGGGAATAGAGCAGAGATAAGTGCATTCATTTATTTCTTGCTCTAAATTTGTTTCTCTTCCATTTTTGCATGTATCGTACTTTGGCCCTGACATGTACTTCTGAACTCCATCTTTGGATGAACTGCGCCTATATGAGGAAACTCAAACTACTGAATCATTGGCATTGAACTCATGCCAGCATCAGACTTGAACTGTGAAAACTCTTGGAACATTATCCCCTAACACTGCCAGAGGAAGCTGAACTGGTCAAAGTTATTACAATGTTATAGATATTGATACATTCACTGCCGGGTGGAATAAAAGTGCATGGGAAAATAAAGTTATGGGAGGGAACGTAATTTGAATACAGAATGCAAGTTGCCTGATATCAATATGGTGTGATGACCTCTCCTTGTCTTTTGATCAATCATATTGAGGGATTCACACATTTGCAACATTGTGGGGTGTGACACTGCCCTGGAAAAAGGTATATCTAAGGTAGGCTTAGCTAGTTAGATTTTCCGACTTGTCCGAATAGGTGACCTGTCACTGACCCAACGCACTCAATAGGCGATCAAGAGCAGAAGTGCTGGCGGAGCACTCTGTCAGAAGATTCGATAACCCAATCAGGGTTCTGGAAAGGAGTTCGATAACCCAATCGGGGTCTGACTGTTAGCTGCAGAGAGGGTTGCATGCTGGTGTTGTACTTTATCTGTGGGTGCCGGTCTTAGCCTGTGGTGGTCCTGTCCTGATTCAATTTGGTCGAACCTGTCCTGATTGCTGGTCTGCACCTATTCTTTCCTGCAGGCACCTGCACTTTGGGGTTCTATCCTTTATCCCAGCCCATGGCCAGGGTTGGTCTTCACATCATTCTAGGTAACTATAAAAAAATCCATGTGGGTACTTCTTTGTACTGTTTCCCTTTTCTACCCTTCCTATGTTTCAAGGCTTAAACAAAAGTTTTCTTATTTTTAATAAGCTTAATCATAATTCTTGTTGATTGATCATGTTTTCGATTAATGTTGTATGAACATTGACATTTAAAATTTTACATTGATAAAGAGGTAAAACTTTCCCAAGTCTGTGGTTATTCAATGAGTGCAAATGTTTATTCACTGCCTATTATGCTAACACCCTTGATCCTTTAGCACTCTAAGTACTGGTGACTAGGATTGGTAAGTCAATTGCTATAGGTCCTGAACGGTTAAACAAATTGATAAAGCATAGGTTTACCTGTTCAAAGTGTGTATGGTTTCATGGGCCCAGGTGAGTATGGTAAAACGAGCAGGTGAGGCAGCGCTCTATCAGTTATTTTGGTAGCAGAGGATGGTTAGGGTTTAGTTAAGACAGGTAGTTAGTCGTGTTAGGATTATTGACTTGTATTTTAAATTAGATTTATGTATTAAACAAACTTGTTCGTACCTATTATATGTTTGTTTTTTAATCCCCGGGGGCAGAATAACAGGTGGTAAATGGAAGCCACTCTGTAGTGAGGTCACTTGCCTGTGGAAGTAGGTGCATGGTTAGGAAAAACCGGAAGCACTAATGTAGGGACTTTCTGCATAAATGTGTGAATAATTGATAGCAAAGAGTTTGCTAGTAAAACTTTAGTGTGATATCACCTAGAAAGGGTCACACTGAAGGAGTAACTGGTTCTTCTGAGCTTGATTGACAGCAAAGGGATTTGCTGGTAAAACTTTGGCCTTTTATCACCTAGAAAAGATAAGCCAGATGTAGTAACAGGTTCTCCGATGCTTGCCTGAAAGGTAGACGGAAGGGATCTACTTGTAGTGTAAGAAGAGTAAACGGAAGGGAGTTGCTCGCAGTGAGTGCAATTCATCTTTTCTTTGAATTAGCCACTTAGGTGCAGAGGCAAATGTATTTACGTCGTTTATTAATGAAATGAGCATTTAAAAGTGAAAAGAAGTAAGTTCTCGTATTGCCTTGCAAAGGAGGGAGTCAGTTGCGGAGCTGCGCTGACATCACTTAGAGCCGTGCTGGTATTGGTTGAGACAGTGGGTTTGTAGCTGAGGTAATACTATAAAGGAGAGATGAGTACAGGAGAGTGAGAACTTGTCTCACGAGAAAATCCGTGCAACTATTGGTTGAATTTATTTGAATTATAATTGCCAATTGGAAATTGAAAATTAAGAAACGTGCTGGTATTGGAAGTCTATTAGTAAACAAACAAGTGTCTTTGCAAACTAAAGCCCCATAAAATTACATGTGGCATTTAGCAATAATAGTAAATAGAACTGATAGGAGGTTCTTAGGTTTTGCGCAAGAACAATACATTAGAGGAAGACCTCATATCATGTACGGAGACAAAAGAAAAATGGCGTTCATTAAGAAAGTCAAAACTTTCTTTAAGGAAGATAAAACAATTAAAACCAGAGAAGGGATTATTATTCCACCACCGAATACGCTCGCATCATACATGATGGTTGAAAGGGGCTATCACACTAGCGTGTGGTTAAAAAGCTAGATAGTATATACAAAAGATGATGGAGTTTTGGCATTCCCAGAAAATGGTACCTTCAATGGTAGAGTTTTGTACAATTTAAGAACACACATGAATGAATTAGATCCCAGACCTAGATTAACCAAGTACGAAGCATTAGAGGGATGGGAAACTGAGGCTTTCGAACGAGATAGACCGAGAATTGACAGAAATTGGGATAAATGTTATCCCAGATTTGATAAAGAGACACGAGATAAGCAAATGAAAAAATGGAGGCAGTCCATGTTAGTGGAAGGGTTATATCCTGTCTGAGCTTTATAAGAACAAACTTCATTACAGTGCATCACAGTGCTTTAGAAGGGCATTTCTGTGATTTTCCAATTGTTCTGGGGGTCGACAAGAGGAGCTCTGCGAGTGAGCGGCTACTCAGATGCCATCTTGCGTCCTATATCGTTGGCGAGCAAATCATGGCTGCTATTACATCAACCCCATGGGTAGCGCCTGGGCATAATCACCAGCCAAACAATACCCCTGACCTGGCATTAGACACAGAAGAGTCTGTCATTGCAAGCTCCATCCCTGGCTACCAAGATGGCCAGCAGAGGTGTCCAGATAGTGTGCGAATAGGTGGGAGTGAATGCTCCCTGGCTTACAAGGATCTCGGAATTGAAAGAGGAAATGCAGCTGGAAATGACACTGCAGATGCCCCTCTGCCTTTGGCCAGATCACCTGAAAGATGAAATGTAGCTGGAAATGACACTGCAGATGCCCCTCTGCCTTTGGCCAGATCACCTGAAAGAGGAAATGTAGCTGGAAATGACACTGCAGATGCCCCTCTGCCTTTTGCCAGATCACCTGACAGCCTGCAGAAATTCTACTCCCTAACTGATGAATCCGAATGATAAGATCTGGCCATAACCGCCTCTCTCAAAACTCCATGGACATAAGAAATCCCTATCAAAGAAAGGAATCAGGAGAAGGAGGAGTGAGACCCACAACTGTAGAAGCACTGGGGAACGGAGATGGGACTATTGGGCTTCGCAATTGACCACTATAGCAGATCAAACAATCCACTCAGAGGGAAACCTCACAATTACAGGCAATGTTGAGAATGGAGGGAATGGGAGCCCGAACGATCCTGCCCTAGCACTGGTGTTACAATCAATCAAGAGCTTTCAGGAGGAGGTAAAGATAGACAACTGGAGATCACGTCTGGCCACAAAAAAGCTGCAAGGGGCCATCAGGAAAGTGAGCAGAACATGTGTGGAAATCCCGGACAGAGTAGCCTCAGTGGAGGCTCAGACCGAAAATTTGGAGAAGGATTTTGTTACACTGAAAGCACAAGGTGATGCACATGAGTGAATAGTAAAGGATCTAATGTGGAAAATAGAGTAGTATGAAAACAGACAACGCCGAAACAACGTCCGTGTCCTTGGCATCCCGGAAGAAGCTGAGGGGAACGACCCCAGGAAATATAGGATCTTGTTGCTAAAGGGGGCCTTCCCTGAACTGCACACCTAGGACAAAGAGATCCAGTGAGCGCACAGATTCCCCTTAACACAGTCAAAAAAGTCCCTCAACCACTAATGAGCGGCCGCGCGCAATGCTCGTATACTTCGGGAACTTTTTACTTGGCCAGACCAACCGCCAAAAAGGGATTTGATGGAGTGAGCTTCTTCGCGAGACCAGCCTTCGCTCATGCCACTGTGGAGCAAAGATGGAAGCTTAGACAATTATTTGCCCCTTTTCAGCAGCTCGGGCAGAACTATACCTGCAAAACCCAGCTAGGCTAAAGGTTGTATTCAGGGTGACAAACCACAGCTTTTTCTTTTAAATTCAGACCCAGGGTTATTTAAAGGAGATTTCTGCCTGAACTGAGAGTGGGGTCCAGCTGTAGACAGGGCCAAACCACAAGACACAGAGCATTGTCCTCTTAGGGCTTATTTGGCTTCTCTATATTTTATGTATACGGGAGCATGCTAATATAATCTCTTTAACGGAAATTTGACTTATAATAATGATTGACAAAGATCGATAACAATTTTGAGATAAGATTCACATTTCTTTTTAGGGTGATTTTGAGGGGGGGAGACTCGAGGAGCAGTGATGTCATAACTACTCTGATGACATCATCCTGGCTCAGGCGGGGCCAGGTTACCTCAGGTGTAGGTGGTGGAAGGGGAAGCGAGGTTTGGGGGGCCCGAGTGGGTTGGTGGGGGCCTGGCACAAGGGGGAGATATTCTACAGGTACTGTGTTTTTTTCTCTTTTTATGCTAGATGGGTAAGATATGCATAACCACTATTATTATCTGTGGTCTCAATGACCCTTAAAAGAGATCGCACACTGCAGCTGGGATGCGGCTACTGAAGGCAGACATTGTCTACATACAGGAGACTCACATTGGAAGGGCTCAATTGCACTTATTCAATTCATTTGGTTACATGTTGGTGGGGAAATGGCACAAAATGCACGGACACGTGGAGTGGCAATCTTGACATCTAACACTACTCTACAATTTAGGTGAACATCAGTGGACCATCTAGGAAGATGGGTAATAGCTGAATGCTGTCAAAGCAATGGGGAATCACTCACTATTTGCTCAGTTTATGGCAACACTTTGGATGCTCCAGGAGTGTTTGAGCACATAAATAATGAACCTGCTGCCTTCACTATGTGGGGCCTTCAGCATAAACATACCTGATGATAAAAAATTGAGCTCAGAAACTAACTGGACATATAGTGGTAAGAACCCAAAAGTGTTCCGGGCATAATGGACAACATGCTTAGATCATGCGCTCTGCAACCTCTGGAATTGGCAAAATCCTTCTGATCATGGATTTAGGTTTTTTTTCCTTCCCACGCAGTAAGCAAGTTAGAATTGACTTCATACTTGTGTCCTATTCCCTACTCCATGATTGCTCTGTTGAGAAACCCCAGCATATACTGTTCAATCACAACCCCTTAGTGGCTGAGATCAACAGGAAAATGCCAAAAGCTGAGGGCGGTGGAACCTGGAGTTTTGAACGAGCCCTGCTTGTGAATGAGGAATATTGTAGTTATATCAGAAAATGGATCCCTCAGTTTCTTAATGAAAAATTAGGGAGCACAGGAATCAAGGTTGTATGGGATAAGTTAAAAGGAGGAATACGGGGGAAATCCTTAGATTTTCCCTGTCTTTGAATTTAAAAAAAACTATTATTTCTTAATGACACACAACCTAGACTGGCAGCTGCAGAAGAGGACCTGATTAGAGTGTTCCAATGAGGTGGGGATCCTGCAGAAGTGCAGGCAAAAGTGGCTGTGGGTAAATCAGCTAGTATGGGAATCATTGCAAAAAATGTCGCAGACAGACTTGCAGCATGGAGAGAGAAAGCAGTGACCAGGTAGGGCACCACTTGCCAATAGGAGCTGGACAAAAAACAACACAGAAAATAACACAAATATTAAAGACCCAGTGCTAGATGTTGTTACAGATCCAGATGGAATTAGAAAGGCTTTTTATACATGCTACCAAAACCTATATCAGGAGGATTTGCCTAGGGAACTGGGAGAAATCAAGGCATATCTAAGTTCAATCCTCATGGAGCAATTCTGTCAGGAAGAACAACTACTGTTAGATGAGCTCCTGCAATGGATTGAGATATTATTATGCATTAATAGTCTCCCTAATGGCAAGGCTGGTTTGGATAGCATCCCTCTGGAATTTTACAAATCGTCGCAACTCAAAGACTGCAGGACATAGCTATTTATGCATGTATTTAAGGGTAGAAGACCTCCAGACTCTTGGTCACATGCAGAAATAGTGATTTTCCTAAAAAAAAAAACATAATGCAACCTCGTCTCATATCGCCCTATAACACTGATTAACAGTCATAGTAAGATCTACTCAAAAATCCTTGCCACCCGTATGGCATCAATTATCAATATCGTCATTTCCATCAGGCAACACAGATTTATCCCAGGACAGGGGACTACAGACCACACAAGGAGGGTTATCTCACTCTTATATGCCACCAGCATATCCAGAGACCCAATGGCACTAATCCTGCAAGACGCAGAAAGGTATTTGACCGGGTCTCCCGGACTTTTCTGTGGGAGGCCCTATCGAGGGTGGGAATCGGAGATGGGCTACTACAGGCTATCAAAATGCTTTCTTTCCATCCTATTGCAAGGGTATTTGTTAATGGAGCACTTACAGATCCTTTTAAAATAACAAGAGGCACCCGACAGGGCTGTCCAAGTTCACAGTTGCTATTTGCATGCTATAGCGACCCTTTTTGCTGTCAACTAGAAAATAATAAGGCTATCAGACCTATTGTAACGCATATGTGGTAAACAAAAGTCTTAGCATATGTCGACGACATTGCCCTTGTGACCCCGACCCTGATACTGCTATCCATAAAATTGAAGAAGAAGCAGAGAGGTATGGAGCACTCTCTGATATATTCGTAATCGTGGCAAGATGCAAAAAGTGGGTAGCAAGAACTCAATGATTAATGATACCAGAGTTGTCAAAAATGCAACCTACTTAGGGATTAATATATCAGCAACCATTGATAACATTGTCAATGATCCCCTACTAGTTAAAGTCAAACAGGACTTGTCGAGATTGCATAATCTCCATCCAACTATCATTGGCAGATGCAACATTTTTAAAATGCTATTTTTCCAAACTTTTATACATTCTGTGAACAATTCCACTGGAATACTCAACTGACTATTTGAAGAAAATAGAAGATCTATTTTCTCGATTCAATCTGGGCATACGCCAAGCCAAGAAGGGCTTATAAATTCCTTACTATACCAAATACAAGACTTTATTACTGGGCCACCACTCTACTACACCATTTAGTTATAATACAAGAGAAGCTGAAAGATTGTGCACTTGAAGAAGCACCGACCCCCCCCCTAGAACTTATAATGGGGGTAGAAGCTTGGGGATGGGTCCTAAATCACAACTACTACAAAAAAGGTCTGCTTCAAGGGGGTTTAAAATGTGGAAACAAGTTCGAAGACTGATAGGAGTTGGACGGCTCAATTTCTATACACCACTTTGCAATAACCCAAATCTGCCAGAAATCTTTAAAGGCCCCATAACTAAAATATGGGGTGAGGTTAGACTGAAAAAATGTCGAGTTTTCTATCTCCACTTGGCCTTCTCTCTTTTGAAAACCTTAAAGAATGGTTTTAGATAGATCAAGGAGACTTCTACAAACATCTTCAAATAAGGGATTTCCTAAACAAGAAATGTGGCGGACCAATAGGATTCGCTAACAATGACATCATTGATAAACTGGTAGAAAACAAAGATCCAAAGATCTGTCTACACTGGTAGTTTATAATTTTTTCAACTCTTTGATGAAAGATGAAATTGAGGAACGGACGCTAAAGTGGAAAGAGGAAATTGGGGTTTCAGAAGTCCTATTTTTTCACTCATGTAAATTGGCACAGAACATTTTAATTCCGGCCCAGTTACAGGCACTCTACTACAAAACTTGCTTTTCACTATACTATACTCCCCCAGAAACTGCCAAATGGGGAGCTGGGAAAGGAACATCATGCCCCAGGTGTGCATTATTTCAAGCAGACTTGATCCATATATTTGCCTCATGTAGCATGCTTAGCAAGATGAAACTGGAGCACACCAACTTCCTTAAGGAGGCATTAGGAGTGGAATTCTTCCTCTCTCTGTCCCTGATAGGGCTTGGGTAGCACAGGACACACGGGGAAAAATCGGAGAGGAATTAGTGTTTATAGGAATGGCGGTTCTCAGTCTATGCATTGCATCAGCATGGTAAGATCCCAACTGCCCCGGATTCCAACAATGGCTTTCTCGCCTGCTGGCAAATTATAATCTAATCTGGAAAAGGCTATTTACGCAAGGAGGGGAATACCCTCACAAATGAAAGGCTTAAAAATCTGGGCAAAGTTGACTGGATGGATAGAGGAAAATGGGTAGTTTAAACCAACACAGTGATGATATGACACATTGTTTCAATGGGGTTCATGTGTAAGGGACGTTGATGAATAACACATGCACAACATGACTGACTGGCTCTAACAGGCACCTTAGGTTAAATTTGTACTAGCAAACTGTTAAACACAGGCAAGACAATGACCAACACCCCGGGGTGGGTGGGTAGGTGCTGAATGGGTGGGTGGCAGATACAAAATCAAAAATGCATAATTGCCCTGTGATAATGAATTTCAAAGTATGCTTACACTGTCTTATAATTACACAAGAGAAATTCTAAACCAATTTAGAATAATAAATCAAATGATACCATAATGACAAAAATCAAATCAGTGGAACCAGAGTTATTACATTTTAATGACTTAAGTGAAAATAGCGCCTAATAGCACAAAGTGAAACTCACGGGTATTTGGTCCTGTTAGACCCGGGAAAGTCACAAGTTGAGGCCAAACGCAATAGTGCACGGGTACGACACAGGGACCAGTTTCTTCCCACTAAGGATTCAACTTAAAAGTCTGGTGCGAAGATTTCCAATTGCATTGGAGTTCATAGTAATGAACAACCTCTGCACACAATCACACTGCAAAACATGATTCCCTGCCCTATGCAATATCTGAACAAAACTATACCGTAGGGCACCACTCCCACGACAACCTCACATAAACAGCATACAACAATAGACTACCAACTCCATCACTAAATTACAATTTGCATAGGATACCATCTCCTCATTACCACTATGTCACTGCACTGTGGGCCTACCACTGTACTACCCCCAGAAACAATCACTGTACCTCCACCATCACTACACTGCCAAACCTAACCACTATGCTAACACCTCCTACCACCTCACTACCACTATATTAAGACACTATACCACTGCAATACCAAGTCATAGCGCCAAATTATAACTATCACTGTTCTATGATTCCTACGGCCATACTATTACCCCACATAGTATTACAACATCATACTTCTGACAGATTACCATTGAGGCTCAACTGTAACAAAACACAACAGTAACACCAACCCCCCATACAACAACACTATAAAAGCACAACACAAAGCAACAACACCACCACAACTAAACACTCAAAGCAACACCAAAAAACAATGAAGGCCATAGCTGGGTTCGACAGGTGCACTCTCCCCCACTAGTCTTGTAGGTGGTAAAACTATTGTCCATTCACAATCCATGTATCCTCTGGTGCTTCAGGAGGAGAAGAAGCCATCCATTCCCTCTCGCTTAAACAGGGTCTAGAATATGCAATTCACAACATCTCAAAGCACACAGAAATACAAGCTGAGGTCATGGTTTCAGTAGTCGTTTCATTCAAAAGTGCAGATTCCATTATGTCGGTGATGCACGATTATAGGAGGTTGTACTAAGTGCATCATCTATTAGTGGACATCTATTCTAGGATAGGTGCCTCATTTTTGTGGATCCAGGGATCTTTTTGTGACATGCATGATGGAGCAAGGTTGCGCATGTAAAGCGACTTGCTTCTATTCAGCCCTCTCGAAAATAATATGAATGTACTAACTAATATGTTTTGTCTATTAATATTGCACCACACAACATGTTTAGTATCTAGGGGCAGCTCGCCTAGGTGCTTTTACTAACCGTAACTCTATAGCACTAAAATGGCCGCTGCAACTCAGGATTTGTACTGCGCATGCGTATGTCACACTCACGTGACATGACGTATTACTCCGCTTGGTGGGAAACCTTTGCTTCCGCACACTAGAACTAAGATGGCTTTTTTATGTTTTAAATGTGCTAAAGCTTGCATCGCTGCTTTTGCTAAATTGTTTGTTCTGCCTAATCCTTAACGCTGTAGTTAAAATAAAACAATGGGAATAGAGCAGAGATAAGTGCATTCATTTATTTCTTGCTCTAAATTTGTTTCTCTTCCATTTTTGCATGTATCGTACTTTGGCCCTGACATGTACATCTGAACTCCATCTTTGGATGAACTGCGCCTATATGAGGAAACTCAAACTACTGAATCATTGGCATTGAACTCATGCCAGCATCAGACTTGAACTGTGAAAACTCTTGGAACATTATCCCCTAACACTGCCAGAGGAAGCTGAACTGGACAAAGTTGTTACAATGTTATAGATATTGATACATTCACTGCCGGGTGGAATAAAAGTGCATGGGAAAATAAAGTTATGGGAGGGAACGTAATTTGAATACAGAATACAAGTCGCCTGATATCAATATGGTGTGATGACCTCTCCTTGTCTTTTGATCAATCATATTGAGGGATTCACACATTTGCAACATTGTGGGGTGTGACACTGCCCTGGAAAAAGGTATATCTAAGGTAGGCTTAGCTAGTTAGATTTTCCGACTTGTCCGAATAGGTGACCTGTCACTGACCCAACGCACTCAATAGGCGATCAAGAGCAGAAGTGCTGGCGGAGCACTCTGTCAGAAGATTCGATAACCCAATCAGGGTTCTGGAAAGGAGTTCGATAACCCAATCGGGGTCTGACTGTTAGCTGCAGAGAGGGTTGCATGCTGGTGTTGTACTTTAGCTGTGGGTGCCGGTCTTAGCCTGTGGTGGTCCTGTCCTGATTCAATTTGGTCGAACCTGTCCTGATTGCTGGTCTGCACCTATTCTTTCCTGCAGGCACCTGCACTTTGGGGTTCTATCCTTTATCCCAGCCCATGGCCAGGGTTGGTCTTCACATCATTCTAGGTAACTATAAAAAAAATCCATGTGGGTACTTCTTTGTACTGTTTCCCTTTTCTACCCTTCCTATGTTTCAAGGCTTAAACAAAAGTTTTCTTATTTTTAATAAGCTTAATCATAATTCTTGTTGATTGATCATGTTTTCGATTAATGTTGTATGAACATTGACATTTAAAATTTTGCATTGATAAAGAGGTAAAACTTTCCCAAGTCTGTGGTTATTCAATGAGTGCAAATGTTTATTCACTGCCTATTATGCTAACACCCTTGATCCTTTAGCACTCTAAGTACTGGTGACTAGGATTGGTAAGTCAATTGCTATAGGTCCTGAACGGTTAAACAAATTGATAAAGCATAGGTTTACCTGTTCAAAGTGTGTATGGTTTCATGGGCCCAGGTGAGTATGGTAAAACGAGCAGGTGAGGCAGCGCTCTATCAGTTATTTTGGTAGCAGAGGATGGTTAGGGTTTAGTTAAGACAGGTAGTTAGTCGTGTTAGGATTATTGACTTGTATTTTAAATTAGATTTATGTATTAAACAAACTTGTTCGTACCTATTATATGTTTGTTTTTTAATCCCCGGGGGCAGAATAACAGGTGGTAAATGGAAGCCACTCTGTAGTGAGGTCACTTGCCTGTGGAAGTAGGTGCATGGTTAGGAAAAACCGGAAGCACTAATGTAGGGACTTTCTGCATAAATGTGTGAATAATTGATAGCAAAGAGTTTGCTAGTAAAACTTTAGTGTGATATCACCTAGAAAGGGTCACACTGAAGGAGTAACTGGTTCTTCTGAGCTTGATTGACAGCAAAGGGATTTGCTGGTAAAACTTTGGCCTTTTATCACCTAGAAAAGATAAGCCAGATGTAGTAACAGGTTCTCCGATGCTTGCCTGAAAGGTAGACGGAAGGGATCTACTTGTAGTGTAAGAAGAGTAAACGGAAGGGAGTTGCTCGCAGTGAGTGCAATTCATCTTTTCTTTGAATTAGCCACTTAGGTGCAGAGGCAAATGTATTTACGTTGTTTATTAATGAAATGAGCATTTAAAAGTGAAAAGAAGTAAGTTCTCGTATTGCCTTGCAAAGGAGGGAGTCAGTTGCGGAGCTGCGCTGACATCACTTAGAGCCGTGCTGGTATTGGTTGAGACAGTGGGTTTGTAGCTGAGGTAATACTATAAAGGAGAGGTGAGTACAGGAGAGTGAGAACTTGTCTCACGAGAAAATCCGTGCAACTATTTGTTGAATTTATTTGAATTATAATTGCCAATTGGACATTGAAAATTAAGAAATGTGCTGGTATTGGAAGTCTATTAGTAAACAAACAAGTGTCTTTGCAAACTAAAGCCCCATAAAATTACATGTGGCATTTAGCAATAATAGTAAATAGAACTGATAGGAGGTTCTTAGGTTTTGCGCAAGAACAATACATTAGAGGAAGACCTCATATCATGTACGGAGACAAAAGAAAAATGGCGTTCATTAAGAAAGTCAAAACTTTCTTTAAGGAAGATAAAACAATTAAAACCAGAGAAGGGATTATTATTCCACCACCGAATACGCTCGCATCATACATGATGGTTGAAAGGGGCTATCACACTAGCGTGTGGTTAGAAAGCTAGATAGTATATACAAAAGATGATGGAGTTTTGGCATTCCCAGAAAATGGTACCTTCAATGGTAGAGTTTTGCACAATTTAAGAACACACATGAATGAATTAGATCCCAGACCTAGATTAACCAAGTACGAAGCATTAGAGGGATGGGAAACTGAGGCTTTCGAACGAGATAGACCCAGAATTGACAGAAATTGGGATAAATGTTATCCCAGATTTGATAAAGAGACACGAGATAAGCAAATGAAACAATGGAGGCAGTCCATGTTAGTGGAAGGGTTATATCCTGTCTGAGCTTTATAAGAACAAACAGGAAGTAAAAGTACTGGGAAAACTAAAAATCTAATGACAAGTGTTGATTCAGAAGGTGATTACCTAGAGGATTTGCTACTGAAAAATCCGCCGCCTTATAATGGGGAGCCAAACCAAGTTAATCCTAGTGCTCCGTTCTTAAAGCCACATTTGGTTCCGCAAGTAATACATGAGACTTCATTAGAAAAGGTATTATTGGAAAAAATTGAGAAGCAATAAATAAAGAAATGAGTTAATTCAGAAAATTTCAGAGTTAAATACAAGTCCTGAAACCTTAACAATTCCAGTGACTATAGGTCCTGTTGTTCCCTTAAACGGAGATAAGCAGACTAGTCCTAGACCTCCCGTACTAACTTCACCTGTAGTGCAGCCAAGAAAAGAGACATTAATAGTGGATGATCAGACAAGTGAATGTGAGTCGAAAATTTCTCTGATGGATTTACCTATAAGAGAATCAGTAAGTAGTTAAGTCAGGAAAATGACTCCTGCAAGTTCCAAAAAAGTATGAATGGAAACATCCTCAGGTACGAGAAGTACTACTGTAGGTACCCCAGAAGAAATTGAGAGATGGTCCTGAGAAATAAAAAAGCCAAAATCACAGCCAAAAGCATTGGATATTTTATTTATTTATTTATTTTATTTAAGGTTTTTATAGAGCACGTAGTCACCCAAGGGTATCCCAGCGCTATACCTCGTAATCCGGAGGGGAAGGAGAACAGAAGGGTTGGAGGGGTTATGGGAAGAGAAGAGTCTTGAGCGATTTCCTGAAGCGGAGGAGGTTCCGTTCAGTTCTAAGTTTCACGGGAAGCGCATTCCATTGCTTTGCCGTGTGGACCGAGAAGCGGCGACCTCCTGAGCGGGCTTTTTTTACTCTGGGAACCACGATGAGGTTTTCGTGGTCCGATCGGAGCGCTCTAGTAGGTCTGTAGGGGGTAATACAGTTTCTCAGAATTGGAGGGCCTTCGTTGTGGAGCACTTTGTGAGCCAGGCAGAGGGCCTTGAATACCACTCTTTCCCTGATCGGCAGCCAGCGCAGTTTCTTCAAAGCAGGTTTCGCAGAAGCTCTGGCCGGGGTGTTCGTAAGCATCCGGGCAGCGGCATTCTGGATTTTCTGTAGGGTCTGGAAGGTGGCTTCAGGGGCTCCCAGATAGATGGCGTTACTGTAGTCCAACCTGGACACAATCAGGCCTTGGATCAGCAGTTTCCGGGAGTTGAAAGGAAGAAGGGGGAGCACTTTTCTACATGACCTTAGAAGGCCGAAACAGACACCGGCCGTCTTCCTTGCTGCGTTCTGAAGGTGAGATCTTTATCTAACCATATTCCCAAGCTCTTGACCTCCGTCTTGGGGGCAGGAGGTTCACCAAGACAGGCGGGCCAGATGTTCGGGGGAAGAGAAGGCTCTTTTTGTCCCAGGAGTAGAATCTCTGTTTTTGACCCATTGAGTTTAAGCGCTGAGTCATTCATCCATTGATGTATTTTGGAGAGACAGCCTTGTAGGTTGGAGGGTTCTTGCTTGGGGTGAGAAAGAGTTACCACCAGCTGTGTATCGTCAGCATAGCTGATGACAGTAACTCCAAATGGGGTGACCACGTCCTCCAGTGGGGCCATGTACACGTTAAACAACGTGGGGCTTAATGACGAGCCCTGGGGCACACCACAACGAAGGGGGATGGTAGGGGAGCGGCTGTCATTTTCCCAGACTTGGAAGGAGCGTTGGCAGAGAAATGATGAGAGCCATTTCAGAGCTATGTCTTTCACTCCAATGTTTCCCAGGCGTTGAGTTAAGACCTGGTGGCTAACCGTGTCAAAGGCCGCACTCAGGTCCAGGAGGATCACTGCCACTGATCCTCCTGTGTCCAGAATGTCTCTGGCCTTCTCCACTGCTGCAAGGAGTGCGGTGTCAGTGCCCTGGCCTGGTCGGAAGCCCGTTTGGGAGTTCTTGAGTAGGTGGTTAGTTTCCAGGAACTGTGACAGTTTTTTATTTACTAGTTTCTCCGTAACCTTACCAATCCAGGGGAGGAGGGAGATGGGTCTATAGTTAGATAGGTCCTCAGGGTCTAGGGAAGGTTTCTTGAGAAGTCCTTTAACGACCGCCTCTTTCCAGCTATGAGGGACTTCGCCCTGGAAGAGTGAGGTGGTAATCAGGGCGGTCAGCGGGGGCACTATGGTGTGGGTGATTTTTTTAAGGAACCGTATGGGTCCTGGGTCACTGGGGGCGCCACTCTTGACCGAGGCAAATGTGGCGGCTACCTCCTCCATGGTGACCGGGCCGAAGGATACCAAGTACGGGGCAGAGGAAATCAGTGGGGAATCCATCTGCAGGGGAGGGACGTCATTATCTCCTTCCATAAAGCCGGGTTCGGCAGTGGGGAGAGAGGCGAGGATCTTCTTGATTTTTTCATCGAAGAAGGTAGCTAGTTTGACACATTTGTCTTCCGCTGCTTTGGGGTCCATAGGTTTTTTTGGGGGGTCAGGGACATGAAGGAGCTCTTTAAGGATAAGGAAGGTTTCCCTAGCAGAGCAGGAGGATTTCTCTATTTTTTCCTTATAAAAGGCAGTTTTGGCGTTACGGAGTGCTAGTTTATATGCTCTCAAGGATGTCTGGAATATATCTTTTTTATTTGAAGCCTTGTCCTTCCTCCAAATGCGTTCCGACTTTTTGCATTCCTTCCTTAAGGTGTTCAATGCAGGGATATACCATGTAGCGGGATTGATCCTCTTGGTATGTTTAAGCGTACTAGTAAGCGGAATAAGACTGTCTAAGGAATGGGTGAGCCAATCATTAAATTCTTTATCCGCGGTTTTGGGATCCAAGGAGGGGAGAGGGGTGGATTCTCTTAACTTAGCTTCCCAGTCCTCCGTTACCAGCTTGTGCCACCGTCTAACGAGGGTCCTGGCTTTGGGTGGTTGAGTCGGGGCGATATTGAGTTGCCAGTGCATGGGAACCAGTAAATGGTCTGTCCATGGGAAGGGAATTGGTTCCTGGGTTTTAAAATTGCGAATATTCGTGAAAATCGGGTCCAGAAGCTGGCCTTTTTCGTGGGTAGCTTGTGAGTTCATGAGATGCAGGTCTACTGACGCAAGATCTGTTAATAGGTTAGCTGCGGAATTGTCTGTGGGGTCAAGAAAGTGGAGATTGAGATCCCCTAGGAGAAGGAAATTGGAGGCAGTGGTTGCTATTAGTGTAACATGATCCATCAATGTGCTGGAGAATTCCCCAAGTGGGCCTGGCGGTCGGTAGACTAAGAGTCCGGAAAGAGAGATCGCAGGAGAGATCTGTATAGTGAAGTTACAACTTTCACAATCTTTGACATTGCCATTGTCGATCCTGCAGGTGAAGTGGTCCTTGTAAAGGATGGCTAGCCCACCGCCTCTACCGACAGGTCTGTTTAGGAGGCGTATTTGATAGCCTGGTGGGACGGCATTGACCACGTTGAAGTCGTTATTCGGCGTCAGACATGTTTCTGTGAGAAACAAAATATCCAGCATTGAGTTTTGAACGAGGATATTTATCTCGTGTGCGTGTCTGACCAGAGACCTGCAGTTGAGAAGGCCAAGTCGGGGGGCTTGCGCATGTTCCTGCTCCTTCGGCAGATTGCAGAGGGCACAGCCCGTGAATGGGTTGTCTTCCATGAGGATGAGCTTACAATTGGGATGTTTCTTCCGATTCAGTGCTCGAAGCCTATCTTGGGTGTACGTTATACGACTTTGAGAATCGGGCATAGTGCCTGGGCCTAAGGCCGTCTGGGCCCGGACGGGCCCAGACGGGCTTGCCTTAGGCGCGCCTTCGGCGCGCAAACGGCGCGCCCGCTGCGCTCGTCCGCTGCGCGTCCGGTGGTTACACATTTTTGAGAGGAAGAGAAGGGGCGTGTGGGCGTGGCCTAAGGGTGGGCGTGGCCTCGTCCCTCGCCGTCAATGGCGACTGGAATTGTTTGTTATGCTTTCAGGCGTTCCGCTACAGCGATAGCTCCGCTGTGTGGCGGTCCGAGGACAGGATAATCTGGAGGTGCCAGAGGAGTGAGTGGAGAGTTAAAATACACCAATCAATTAATAGTGACACAGAAAACAATTTTTAAAAAGGCAGTTCGACTCCCGGCTTCCGCCTCAGGAGTATACGAGGTTCTGTTTACCAGCGCTCGCATTCAGCGCTTATATACAGATGGGCGTGTGGGCGTGGCCTAAGGGTGGGCGTGGCCTCGTCCCTCGCCGTCAATGGCGACTGGAATTGTTTGTTATGCTTTCAGGCATTCCGCTACAGCGATAGCTCCGCTGTGTGGCGGTCCGAGGACAGGATAATCTGGAGGTGCCAGAGGAGTGAGTGGAGAGTTGAAATACACCAATCAATTAATAGTGACACAGAAAACTATTTTTAAAAAGGCAGTTCGACTCCCGGCTTTTTAAATTAAGAGTTGAATTAGAAGAATTGCTTGCTGGAAATGTGGGCTTAGATAGATTAAATACATTAAATGAAGAGGAATTGTTATTTATATGTCGAAGTAATACTCAAAATACAAAAAAGTTTGATGAAAAATTAACAAGTTTGGTCTCTGAAACGGGAAATGATATTGGTAAATCAAAAGAGCTACAGAAACCGTATTGAGCTGAATTTTCTCATAAAGATTTAGAAAACATGAATGTGTCAGGTCGCAAATTGCAAATTAAGGAACTATTATCACTATTGCAAAAGTGGGGTGATTTAGAAAGGTGGAAAGCTAGATAGATAAAGAAAAAGGAAGAAGTCCAAGCAAAAAGTACTGAATCTGAATATGTAATGAAAGAGTAGAAAAGTTGTTCCCAATGAGAGAAGTGCCAGGAGGAAGTTATGTGCATGTCCCATGATCCCGACAGGATATTTTATCATTTACAAATGATTTCCCAAAACTTAGAGAGAAACCTGTAGAGTGGTACAGGCAGGTCGAAAGAATTGTAAAGGTCTCGAAAGTGTTGCTAAAAGATTTGGATGGGTTATTTGACATTGTTGTTCCTGTAGATTTATGGACAGAGTGTAAAATAGCAGTTGATTGGCCTAATGATGAGTACCCTAGAGATCCAAAAACAAGAGCTCCATCAGATGAAGTGATGAAGAAATATAATAAAGTAATACTGTACTTAAAAGGAAAGCTACCCCACTAAGGAAACTGATTGGATTATAATAGATAGAACCATTCAGAATAAAGATGAATCTGTACATCCATATTATAAACGCCTTTTACAGGTATTCAAACAGTATAGTGGATTGGAAACCATTGACACGCAAGACATGACCCATTTTCTATATCGTTTTGTGTTAGGATTGAAACCAGAAATCTTGCAAATGATTAAAGATCATAAGATTTGCTGGCAGAACAAACCCATTGATGAAATATTATAATATACAAAATACTGTGGATATGAAATTGACAATAAACAAAAGAATTTAGAGGAAAAAGTAATGTGGGCTGAAGTAAAACTAGCAGAGCAATAAGAACTCCAAATGAAAAATTCAGACCCAAGGAGATGGAAGTAGGGGTAAACCTAAGGGAAAGTTTAACCGAGATGAGGCTAAGAAGAAATTTCCTTGTCATGGGTGCGGAAAATTGGGGCATTGGAGGAACGAGTGTAAGGTTGTACTGAATAATAATAATATGCAAACTAACAAGTCACAGACGCAGAATGAGGTATCGAGAAAACAGCAACAACAGGTAATACAGAACCAGTTACCACTAGCGCCTATGCCAAATCCTGGGAGTCAAACCACATACAGTGTGGATACCACAAGTTGGGAGAGAAGTGGTAAAAGGGACACAGTGACACCACAATTTCTTTTGAGTGACACATACTTTGATGAAGACAGTTTCTGACGGTGCCTGAGAGGGGAGGACAAGGAGTGCGTACTTGTCGCATCCTTGCCGGTAGATCAGTCAGGTCCATACATTGGAGGGAAATAGGAGGAAATTATGTCACCTTTTTATTGGACAATGGCGCAACCCATTCTACTGTGAGAACAGCAGACGTTCCAAACCTACCCCTCTCAGGAGAAGCAATCCAAGTAGTGGGCGTTTCAAATAAACAAATTAGTTACCCAGTTACAGAACCAATGGAAGTCAGAATAGGCAATTTTAAAGAAATGCACAAGTTTGTTGTGTGCTTTTCAGTCCAGTAAACCTGTTAGGTAGAGATTTGCTGTGTAAAATTAATTGTACTATCTTTTGCACCAACAAGTGGTGTTGAAATTCAAATCCCAGATGAAGATGGAATTTATAAATAATGTTAGCAAAACAAGAAACTAAAAATATAAAGTTGACTCTAGAAGATTTGCGAAGAGAGTTAAAACATACAGTAAATCCTAATGTGTGGGATTTCACAGGAAAGGAAGTTTCACTAATGGCAAATGTCAATCCAATAAAAGTGACAGTAAAAGAAGGTGCCGTTTACCCGAATATTCAATAGTATAAAATGAGCCCAGAAATAAAAGCAGGAGTTTCACTAGAAATAAAGCGTCTAATTGAAGCAGGCATTCTGCAGGAAATAATGAGCAGTCCATGTAATTCACCCATAATTGGCATAAAGAAACCGAGCGGAAAGTACCGGGTCATACAGGACCTCCGCAAGATTTATCAAATTGTTGTCCCATGTTGTCCAGTCGTGTCAAACCCTACTGTGATTTTGTGTCCAAGACCGTGGGCAGCAGGCAGGTTTACTGTAATGGATTTGTGTGATGTATTTTTCTCTATACCATTACATCCAGATAGCAAATATCTTTTCTCGTTCAAATTCGAACTATCATGTCTAGGTTTGAAATCGTGTTCCTCAGGGATACACAGAAAGCCCATTGATTTTTAATCAGATTTTGAAAAAGTGCCTTGAATCTTTAATATTGACTGGACAATCAGTCCTGGTGCAATATATAGATGACCTACTGGTGGCGTCTAAAACACAAAATGACTGTGTTATTGATACCATTGCTCTACTGAATCATTTAGGTGAAGGAGGACACAAAGTATCACCTGAGAAACTGCAATTGTATACCACATCAGTGAAATATCTGGGGCACCAGATAGAGAGAGGTGTCAGAGGGTTACCTCAGAAAGAATCAGAATAATTCAAAACATGGATCTACCTCAAACACAGAAAGAAATCAAAATGTTTCTTGGAGTTGTAGGTTACTGCAGGTAGTGAATTGTAGGATGTGCATCCCTAGCTAAACCATTGATACAAATGACAAAGAAAAGAGCAAAAGACCCAGTAGAATGGGATGACCATAACATGTCATCTTTCTTAAAATTCCGAGATTGTAAGTGTTCAGCTTTTTAGTAATGCCTGACTACTCAAAAGATTTTGCATTGTTTAGTGATACACGAGACAATTGTGCACTTTCAGTTCTGACCCAGACCCATGGTCTGATGAGACGTCCTGTGGCATATTTTTCTTCCACACTGGATCCAGTGGCATCTGTATTGCCAGGATGTTTGAAAGCAGTAGCTGCAACTTGCATGAGTCTTGAGCAAAGTGAGTCCATTATTATGGGATATCCAGTAACTGTGTATGTTCCACATGCAAATGTGATTTTGTTGACCAGAACAAAAACTCAGTACCTAACTCCTAGTCGGCTGACTAAATATGATCGAATTCTTCTAGGTGCTGAAAATGTGACTATTGCTAGGTGTAATATTCTGAACCCAGCAACGTTATTATCTGATTCACATTTTGCAGAAGTAAAAAATTAAATCGAACATAATTGTATTGACGTTACAGAATACTGTACTAAACCTCGCCCAGATATAAGAGAAGAGCCATTAATACATTAAGAACATGAGCTATTTGTAGATGGTTGTAGATGGTTCATGCATGCGACATGAGGAAGGAGGATTGAGTGCTGATTATGCTGTGTGTACTCTATGGGGTCCAGTCGAAACATCCTATTTACCTGGAGTCAAGTCTGCACAAGTAGCTGAATTAATTGCATTGGCAAAGGCTTGCAAAATTGGGATAGGCAGTACGGCTATGGGGTTGTGCATGACTTTGGCAACTCTGGATGAAAAGTGAGTTTCTGACTTCATCAGGTTCTTCAATAAAAAATTGAAATTATGTGAAAGACTTGCGAAAAGCAATCCAATTACCAGAAACAGTGGCTGTAGTCAAGTTTGCTGCTCACCAATCTGGCAATGACAAAGTGACAGCAGGTAACCGATATGCTGACCAATTAGCCCAATACTGCGCCACACATAAAGTGGCAATTAACAAGAAAATTGATGCGAGTGGAAACAGCTGCCACCTTATGTTGCTTGGAAGAGTGACTTGCAAAATTATGCAGAACAAAAGGAAAAGGAAGAGTGGGCAAAAATAGGTTGTCAGAGAAGGGCTAAAGATGGTGTCATTGTTTACCTTGATGGTAGGCCTGTGTCACCAGACTGTATGCTTGCTCCTATGGCTAAGATGTACCATGGGGATTCTCACCTAGGGCGGGATGCCATGATTAGGTTGTTCAGGCAAACTTGGTTCAATGCGAGGTTCAGGAATGTAGCAGAGAGTCTTTGCCATAGGTGCTTAATTTGTCAGCAAATGAATCCTGGGAAGAAAACTGTAGTGTTACCAGGAAAGATTGGAAAAGCAGAGGATCCCTTTATCCAACTTTAGATTAATTTTATTTCTTGCCGAGGACTGAAGTACATCCTTGTCATTGTCAGCCTGTTTTCAAAATGGGTGGAAGCTTACCCTACTCACAAAAACGATAGCATTACTGTAGCAAAACTCCTACTCAGAGAGCTCATTCCACGTTTTGGTTTTCCAGTAAAAATTAAATCAGACCGAGGAAGTCATTTTAATGATGAAATAATCGGTCTAATTTGTGAAGCATTTCATTCATTCTTTCATTAATCTTTATTTCGGTCTGTTATAACCATAAAAGATACATTTAAAAAACAATTTTACAATACCAGTTAATCCAAAAGATGAGGTACAAAAAAGGAAGAAGGCAATAATTAATATAACATTTTTGATCTGTTTCAAAAGACACCATCAAACCTATATATTATCATAAATACATTTAAAACTAAGCATTCTATATCATATAAATCCTATACAATGAGGGATGAGACATTAATCAAAGTAAACACAACCAATTTTGTAAAGTGTAGGTGTATTAGCTCTATTACTTGACATTCAATATGGGAATACGAGCTTTTGCTCTAGAATTTTAGCCAAGCTTTTTTCCTTATCTGGTGTACATTAAATAGAAACCTACTTACACAGAAGACGACTAGTTGTGAAGTATCAGTCTTCAGTATGTGTTCAGCCTCACTACAACTTCTAACACCCAAATTCCTGCAAAGGGACCTAATCCATCGTACCCTTGTTAATTTATATGCAGGGCATAAAAAGAGTATTTGCACATCATTTCTTTAACCTCTTTTGTGCATAGAGGGCACAGATCATGTCTACTGTCTACCTTGTTTCCACCCCATCTAGATGTATTTGCACTTATTTGTAGAACCCCATATCTGAACTACAGAAATAGCGATTTCGCTAGCGGGGGGCCTACCTCATCCAAAAAAGGTTCAAATTGTACAACAACTTTAAAGGCTATAAAGTTCAAAGTTAAGGACCCAACCGATGAACTATGTAGCATATTATTATTCATGTAGGCCCAAAAGGTAGACTTTAAGAGTCGCTAGCAGGATGACATCAGCTGTAATGGATCCTCCCAATAGTGGGAGAGGCCTAACTTCTTTGTCCATAATATAACATGTTTTATCCAGGGGATATCCTTACTTCGATCTACATTCATGATCTCCTCAAGGCCTTTTCTATATTGGGACAGCTCAGGAGTCAAGCAAATCGTAACCGAAAATAGTAGTGGTCTTAACACTGCGTGATGATCAGTACGTTTGATGTTAAGGTCCATAAATACTGGGATTAGGGGCGTTCTGATTGGGAGTTTAACAATTTCCGAATTAAATTATTTTCTTCCTGTTCAAAATTCTTTTTAAAATATGGCCCCCAAATCTCAGCCCCATAGAGTACGGCTGATTGATCTTTAAACTTAAAAACCTCCAAAACAGGAGAAACAGCCTTATAAGAGCCGACCCTATGTTTTTTCAATATTGGCAGTGAATTATCCTGTACTTTCCTAGTTGCCCCTTCCAAGACAGTTTACTATCCAAGGCAATTCCTAGATAATTTAAACTTTCCAAATATTCCAATTTTTGGTTGTTTAAAACTAAATTCTTCTTAAAGGATTTGTGTGGGTTTATTGACATGTATTTGGTCTTACTTGAATTTATTTGGAGTCCCTTCATAGTGCAATAATTATTAAAGGAGTCCACTAGGCATTGTAATCCCTTGGGAGTTTGCGAAATAAAATTGGATGATCAGCAAATAATAATGCTGAGATAACTTTGCCCCCTAGTTGTGGAGAATTATGATTACAATTTTCTAGATATTTAGGAATATCGTTTACACACAGCGAAAACAGTGTGGGTGCCAACACGCATCCCTGTCATACACCCCTTTTCACTGGTATTTCTTTCCATAATTCCCCCTTCGACCCCATCTTACTCTTGCGTAATTTCCTACGTGGAGCCTAATCAATTGAACAAGTAGTTCTTCTGGCACCCCGGTATGTTTTAACGAGTCCCATAATAGGGCCCGGGAAACTAGATCGAAGGCTGCCCTTAAATCTACGAAGGCGATATATAGGCTGCCCTTCCTTAAAGTAATGTATTTCCAACAAATACTTGTGAATCTAAACACTTGATCAATCGTGCTTGTTTTGATTCTAAACCCCGCTAGATACTTTGATAATATATCTGCCTCATCCATCCATTCTAAAAGTCTATTTAAAATGTGTCTAGCAAAAACTTTCTGTAAAAGATCAATTCAACTAATTGGGCGATAATTTGTCGGATCATAGCGGTTAACTTTTTAAAAAATTGTCACAATCTCTGCCCCTTTCCATGTATCAGGAATAGGTGTACCTGCTACTATTGAATTACATAAAAAATGTATATATGGTCCCCAGACTTCTGTGGTTTTGGGTTCTCCAGGCCTTCATACTCCGCAGAATACCCTCTATACCATAAGAACAGTTGGCACGGAAACTAGAAAATGCAAAAGACAAGTTTATTAAGACCCCATGGGGTGGTGGTACATTCCTACAGCACCCTTCGGCAATGCAAGAAGTATCACCCCGAACATCGGTGTAAGTCCTTCTTTTATACAGTTTTACAGACATTAAAAGATGGGAGGTACATGGTTACAGAGTTTTAAGTACATATATGGTCATTTTTGGAACACAGCCAACTCATGGGATGGGCTACAACACCGATGGTCAGTTTGGCGGAACATTCCTAAGTGATGACTGGTCAATCAGGACTACGCATGTGCGGGCTTGACCATTACTAAAAATAACCTGTTGCTGGGCAAACTCAAGTGGTCAGTGGTACAGAGGACGGACAAAAGGGCATGCTGACCACGAGGCGACACATTCTCTAAAATGGCCGCCGTAAAATACAAAATGGCGTTTCACGACTATAGTCAAGATAAGGGAATAATGTGTAGCAAAGCTTAACGCTAACCCAGTCATTGTCAAATTATGACAGACGACCCTTTTAGCGTTTAGCTGAAGCTACTTCATAATGGACATAATCAGGATACTCATCTTCTATATCGATGGACATAATCTTGGCCACTTCTTTATGAACCATTTGTTCATTTTTAACAAAAGCTTGTCTGGATGGAATACAAGCTGATAGACACATAGAACATAATGCAGGGCCACATTGAATACATAAGCATAAAAAGAATAATATCCCAATTATTATACATAGAATCGTCAGTAACTTCCAGCCCCATGTCCTAAGCATTGACCAAAACCACCCCGAAAGGGTCCACGTACCATTGTCAGGATGTATCTCAGCAGCAACTTTATGTAATTTGGATATGGCATCATACACAGATGGTGAATTATCTGGCACGTAAACACAGCAACTACTTCCGATAATGCGGCATGCCCCCCCTCGGTCGGCTAGAACCACATCTAGAACCATCCGGTTCTGGAGCGTTACAATTCTAGAGATCTGAAGCTCTTCAGGTAAATTCCCTAATGCAAAAGCAGTATCATTGGCAACAGCTTCAACAACACGAGTTAATCGTCGTATTTTTCGGCTATTTAGAGCAGCTCCCACAAAAGAAAACAAACCCAAATTAAAGTCAACATATTGTTGCAACGCAGTGTCTGTTTGGTCTATGTATTCTAGAACTACTGCTCTCTTGACTCTGTTCAATATAAAATCATGGTACAATACGTAATCATTATGATACATGGGCGGAGCAATAAATACAGGGGGCAATACAAAAGAGATGTAGCATGTTCCTAACCATCCTAAAGGGAGACGATGATAACCTTTATTACCGCATATGAAGTACGTATTTCGGGAGGCCACAAATGAAATGCCATTCGTGAAATCAAAGGTGAGTGTGGTGTTACATTCACTTCTGCCAACTGGGATTGTGCCTTTATTACGTACACAGAGATCGGCTTTTGTATTAATAAGATTAATAACATGAGAATTGGACATGTTAACACTTCGATGATTGCTGTAAACTCGTGGTGCAGACACATTGTCCGGACAGTACTTTTCCCATTCAAACTTAGTTCCTTCAGCTTGTGGATAGCCATCTCGATCATTGAAACAAATTTTATTTAAACGGAAAAGCAGCCCCCCTTTTGTTGGCCATCGCAAAGTGAACAGGAGGGTATACCAGGCATTGCAAGACCCATTATGAGAAAACGGGAGTGGGATAAGCGGTGTGCCTCCTTTCTTCTGATGCCCAGGCAACATCCCACATACCCAGCAGTTAGAAGTGTTCGTCATATTGTGAGTGTGATGCAGAATTTGAATGAAACCATTGTTCAAGTAAGTCTGTCGGTGCCGTTCTTCATGATATGGTAGAGTGAAGTGAAAATGTTCAGATGGAGCCAGGGTAGTCGGCAGTAAATGTTCTCGCACAGGTACCACAAGTTCTACTACCCAGGCTATCACAGCTATTACCACAATTGTCAACACAAATAATACAGCACCAAAAATTATTTTGTCACGTGCTGCAGAAGACGCCATAGTTCAGAGTTCACAATGTCTCAAAAGTACAACTAGAAAATAAAAATGTGAGTGCTGAGCTCTGAGGTAGCCGTTGGTTTCTTCTCCGGGGTCAAGACGGGTGTCGCTACACTTGACAGAACGGATCCCCCCCTTGAGATTTCCGGCTTCCGTTTCACAAACCTGGAGTGGTAACTCAACCAGTCTTGCGCCCAAAAAAACTTCTTCTTATCGTGGTCGCAGATTGTATCTTTCTCGTCCAGAGACAGTGTGGTCCGGGAAGGCTCCCTCCGATTCGGCAGACGTTACAGCTGGGCTCTTCTCCTCGTCCAAGATGTCTCGGTAGTCAGGCAACGTAGTCGGGCTCACCAAATCCGGAGAGACACGACGGCAGTGAGTAGAGTGCACCCACCGCTTCCTGTTGGTAACTCGCACAGCCGTTCGAGTTGCGAGCAATACCTGCTCGGGGCCACGCCACCTTGGTTCCAAGCTGTTCGTCCTCTCAAACGAGCGAATCATCACATGGTCGCCAGGACAAAGATTGTGAGCCTCTCTAATGGAATTGTCAGGGAGCGCTTCTCGAACCTGTTGATGAAAGGAAAGTAAATCATTTGTTAATCGTGCCAAATAATCGTTCATCATTATACGAGGCACATCATGTAATAATCGAGGCTTAGGAACTCCCCATCTGTTCATTTGCCTTCCAAACACCACTTCATAAGGTGTGAGGCCAGTTCGGGAATGGGGCACTGATCTAATAGAAAGTAATGCTAAAGGCAGGGCATCCGGCCACTTCAAAGACGTGGATGCCACAATCTTTGCTAACTTTAGTTTCAGAGTAGCATTGTACCGTTCAACAAGACCTGCCGACTGAGGATGGAACACAGCATGAAACTTCTGCTGGATTCCCAATCCCTTCAACACGTACTCCATAATTTTCCCAACGAAATGAGGACCATTGTCGCTCCACAAAAATTTGCAAACGCCGTAGCGTGGGAAGTACTCCTTGAGCAAAACCTTAGCTGTTGTCAACGCGGTATTATCCTTCGTGGGGAAGGCCTCAACCCATTTGCTGAAAGCACACACCACCACTAAGACATACTTAAGGTTATTGCAACGCTCAAGCTGGATATAATCCATTTGTAGTACTTCGAATGGTGCAGTAGGTGGAACAAACCCTCCTTTCGGAGTATGCGTCCCTTTTGCAGGATTGTGCTGTAAACATATCAGACAGGTCTGCACTACTCTCTTGGCCGTATTGGCAATCTCAGGATGCTCCCAAACTCGCATTAGCAATCGAGTAATTGCAAGAGCTCCAACATGTGCCAATCCATGTGTCACCTGGACCATCGCTTGCAAGTAAGCTGCAGGCAATTTCCATCGTTCCATATCTTTACTCCTCCAACAACCCTCATCATCCAGCACTCCCTCTGCTGCCCAGGTTGCAAGTTGTGCTTCGGTCGCTGATTTCTGAATGTCTAGTATCTCCTCCCTAGCATCATGCCATCGCTCAGCCTGTGACTTCACCACATTCCTTGGAGAGTCATTTCGTGACATAGCCGTTTGTCTTGCTATACTGTCCGCAAAAGCATTGCCTTGTCCCACTTTGTCAGTGACCTTTTTATGTGCACTGCATTTGATTATCGCCACTTTCTTTGGGCAAAGCAACGCATTCAAGAGATCACGCACTAGCTCTCCGTGCATAATGTGTACTCCATGCGAAGTCAAAAACCCACGCTCTCTCCAGAGTAGGCCGAAGTCATGCGCTACTCCAAAGGCGTACCGGCTGTCTGTGTAGGTGTTCACACATAAGCCAGCACTCAATTCGCAGGCTCTTGTCAAAGCTATTAACTCTGCCGCTTGGGCCGATTTCTGTGGTATTCGTGCTGTTTCTACCACTGTTTTAAGTGTCGTGATCGCATATGCTGCAGAAGTTGTGCCATCTGGCAGCCTTAAACACGATCCATCAACCCACAGTTCCCCATCCACATCTGGAAGTGGCGTATCCTGTAAGTCAACACGACCCTTTGTTTGTTCTTCAGTCAGGAAAACACAATCATGGTATTCTTCCTCTTGGACCTCCGCAACCGGATACGGCAATAAAGTGGCAGGGTTCAGGGTAGCACATCTCTTTAGTGTGATATGCGGCGCCAAAAGTGTAAGCTCATATCCTGTTAAACGTGCACTCGTGAGATACTGGGTTTTCGTTTCGTTTAGCAGAGCGTCTACCGCATGGGGAACTAAAACCAACAGTTTGTGTGACAAAACTATTCCCTCACTCTGTCGTATAGCTACTGCTGTTGCTGCAACTGCTCGAAAACACCCAGGTAATCCTCGTGCTACAGGATCAAGAATGGCCGAAAAGTATGCGCAGGGCCTCTGCTTATCCCCATGTGTCTGCACTAACACCGACAATGCGCACCCATCTTTCTCGTGCACATACAACGTGAAAATCTTTGTATAATCTGGTGTACCTAGCACTGGTGCAGAACAAAGGGCCTGTCTCAATTGTTCAAAAGCGTTCTGACATTCATCTGTCCATTCAAGGGGCATTGGTGTTGTTTTGGACAATAACGCTAACAGAGGTTTTATAATGTGCGAAAACCCCATTATCCACTGTCTACAGAAGGACGTTAATCCTATAAAGGCACGCACATCTCTCTGAGTGCGGGGGACTGGTGTATCTAAAATTGCTTGAATTCGATCAGATGTTAATGCATGTCCCTCCTTAGACAAAAGATGACCGAGGTAGGTCACCTTTGGTCTACAATATTGTAACTTTTTCCTAGAAACTTTGTGATTATTCTGAGCCAAAAAGGAGAGCAAAGCAAAAGTACTCTCCTCGCATTGTGCATAGGTGTCTGCAGCCAATAAGAGGTCATCAACGTATTGAACAAGTGCTACTCCAGACAGCAACTCAAAAGAGTCGAGCTGTCGTTTTAAAGCCTGGCTATAAATGCTAGGACTTTCTGTATAACCTTGAGGAACACGACAAAATCTATACGATTTATTATTTAACGTGAAACCAAATAGGTATCTACTATCAGGATGGATGGGAATGGAAAAGAAAGCATTTTTAAGGTCAATGACAGAGAAAGTAGTGGCAGTGGGGGGGACCAAAGTAAGTAAGGTGGTGATGTCAGACACCACCGGGTACTGGGGCACTACAATTTTGTTTATTTCTCTCAAATCAATAATAAATCGATAGATTTTGTCATCAGTATCTTTCTTGAGAATCGGAAGAATAGGGCTGTTACAGACATTGTAAGGAACTTCCTCCACTACTCCTGCAACTATCAAATCCTGAACGATGTACGTCAGGGCAATCTCACCTTCTCTAGATATCTTGTACTGAGGTACACGTGGCAAAGATACTCCCTCCTTAACAGTAATTCGAATAGGCGGAATGGGCATCTGTCCCACATCCGTATCTGATATCGCCCATAACGTGTGTGGGAGAGAGGCTAGCGCTTCATGGTACAAAGTCTGCCTGCATCTGGATAATTATCATTCAATATAACCCGCACTCCTTCAGGAGCGCAGCGTATTGTAGCTCGAAAATATTTGAGCAAATCTATGCCCATAATATTGTCTGGGGTATGAGGCGACAATAAGAATGGGCATAGGCAAAAATAATTATAAATGCAAAATGCAAGAGGTTGTGACAATGGGCTGGAGAGGGTGTGCCATCGAACCCTATACATGTAATTGTTTTGCCAGACAGGGGAGCCCTTGGAACCAAGTTTTTAGACAAAGCACTACGAGTAGCTCCTGTGTCAACTAAAAACTGATCAGTAGAACCCAAAACGCCCGCTGATACATATTGACCTCTTTGATCTACTGGCACTTCAACCGATTCCACACCCCATCCTACGCAATCCTATGCGTGCACATAATCCTGACTCTCCACGTTCTCACCCTCCAATATCTGGTACTGATTTCGTTGATAAAAAGTATTACGTTCATCCTGACCACGACCCCTCGCCTCAAACCTACCACGATCACTTCCTCCACCTCTCGCTCCCGAATAACTATTCCGTGTCCTTCCACCTCCTCGACCACGCTGGCTACGTTGCTCACGAAGCACCGGACAATCTTCAGCCCAATGCCCAAACTCTTTAAAATATGCACACTGGTCCTCAGCAATGTCGGTACGACCATACGACGCACTATCCCCTCCTCGCCTGCCCCTATCATTCCCTCTAGATTGCGCACCACGAACCTGCGCCAACATCACCTTCGTCTTTAACTCCTTCGCTTTCTTATCGACACTTTCTTTAGCCTCTAATTCCTGCCGCTCGTAATAATGAGCCATAGTTAACAAAGACGCAGGGGTCGCCGTGGTCCAGGAACTTTCACTAGTTTTCAACCGCTTTACAATCTCCGGTAGGAGATTAGCCACATACTTGTCAACAAACAGATGCCTACCCGTATTATCTGTTAACAATTGTCCACTGTAATCATGAAACGCTTCTTCAAAACGTGTGAAGAAGTCAGATACCGACTCGTCTTGTTTCTGTTTGCACGAAGCTAACATAGTCCAATCAATCTTTTTAGGGGGAACAAGCGTTTTCAGTTTATTCAAAATAGCTGTTAGGAGATCTAAAATCAGCTGACAGGGTTTACATGCAGGCTCCCTGTCTAAATCAGCTTGGCTTATATCTTTCCAATTTGCTCCTAACATCGTTTGATCATCAAACTTACGAATCGCTCTCCACATATCAGGGGGGAGTATTAGTCCAAAGAAAAGATCTATATCAACTAGCGTCATAACACAGGAAGAAATAGCCCCCTCCACTCCTTCATAGAAAGCTGCCGGATTTTTACGGGGATCAGGTAAAGCATTTTTCAATGCCATCACATCCGCTCTATTCCAAGGCGTATACACCCAATTATATATGAAATACCCTTTTGCATCCCCAGACAATTTATCATCACTAGTACCTTGCCCCTTAGGGGGAACATACAAAGGTGCAGCTTCACGCATAGGCATAACAGGCACTTTAGAACTCTTATCTGATCCAAAGATAGAACACTCTTTGGATTGCTCCGTCGACCCCGGAACAGACTTCTCTGATGCTTTTCGTGCTTCCCGCAATCTGGACGCCTCATCCCGTAGCTGGACCAATCGTAGGAAAAAGGCATCCGCATCTGAAATATCAAATAGACCTTTACGCATATTCTCATGATAGACTGATATATCCTTAGATTCTAAATCCTCTGAATTCTTACGAAATCGTTCAACAACTTCATCTGCAAAGGTACTTAAAAACACAGCTGTTCTCGTTCTGACCATTTATTCCTTTCAGCATTAATCTCTGACATAGTTATTTTATTCAAATTCAGTTTCCTAGCGAAACTGAGCAAATTCGTGGCTCTACCAGCAGTTAACCTCGTACTCGCACTATCTCGATCTTCATCACCGAAGTCCTCGTCCGGAGCCGTAGGCGAAACGTACGGAGGCGGAGACCGATCTAATAACGAAAAATCATCAACTTCATTAGTAAGGACAGGATAAAGCGGACATCGAATAGGAAATTGACCACTCGTTTGCAAATTACGTTCCCGTGCCTCCCTCTCTTTCTTCTCCTGCAACTCCTTCTCCTCCAGCTGTAAAGCTTTATCTCGAGCAGCCTTGCGCTGCTCTTTTTCCGCCAAGGCAATTTCACGCTTCATACGTTCACGCACTGCTTTCTCCCACATTCGCACACAGTCAAACATATCCTGCCTAGACCTGCGTTGAAACAAACATTGCTCCACAAACTGAACCTTTCGTAAATCAAACGACCCATGTAGTGGCCATTGCAACTCGGGATCAGACTTAGTGTATTTGTTCCATAATTTACTATACAATAAAGGGGGAAGGCCAAATTTAATGTACATTTCACGATTGGGAGTCCCCTCTGGGGGAGCCGGCTGAGACTTGTTTAATCGGTATGTGGTACCACTCCCAAGACAGCACATCCCTCGGAGTGTGCTTAAAACAGGCATGTTCAAAAAGTACCACGGAAACGTGATACCAGAAAAATGGCACTTACTATACTTCCCACAAATGTGCCGCTCAAACACAAACAAAGTTAGAGAAACATCTCTACATGCCTGCCTATGTGAAGTGCACTACACATATAGGATCAATTCATAGAACCAAATGTTAGCTAACTCAAAACATATTCATATTCATAGAACCACAGTAAGCGTCCGCAGACTACCTTACCAATCACAATTCTTACCCAAATCTCAAATATCCAGGTTCCAACTGCCAAGGTCTTTGATCAAATCAGCCAAACTGGCACTGTACGACAACGCACACGAGCAGGATCTCAGTCGGGGACCGGCGCCATCTGGAAGGTCAGATCAGAAGGAAGGGAAGAAAACACCGTGGGTGCCAAGACTCGGGTCACTCAGTGGCAGCGTACGCGTCCATGGCGAGTTTCCAATACTTCGTCACGACCTCTCCTTCGGGCATCCGAGTCGCCGATGAGTCCCTTCGTGGTCGCCAATTTGTGGTATTGGGTTCTCCAGGCCTACATACTCCGCAGAATACCCTCTATACCATAAGAACAGTTGGCACGGAAACTAGAAAATGCAAAAGACAAGTTTATTAAGACCCCATGGGGTGGTGGTACATTCCTACAGCACCCTTCGGCAATGCAAGAAGTATCACCCCGAACATCGGTGTAAGTCCTTCTTTTATACAGTTTTACAGACATTAAAAGATGGGAGGTACATGGTTACAGAGTTTTAAGTACATATATGGTCATTTTTGGAACACAGCCAACTCATGGGAGGGGCTACAACACCGATGGTCAGTTTGGCGGAACATTCCTAAGTGATGACTGGTCAATCAGGACTACGCATGTGCGGGCTTGACCATTACTAAAAATAGCCTGTTGCTGGGCAAACTCAAGTGGTCAGTGGTACAGAGGACGGACAAAAGGGCATGCTGACCACGAGGCGACACATTCTCTAAAATGGCTGCAGTAACATACAAAATGGCGTTTCACGACTATAGTCAAGATAAGGGAATAATGTGTAGCAAAGCTTAACGCTAACCCAGTCATTGTCAAATTACGACACTTCGATATCATGCTTCAGTAGATCTCCTGGAACTTTTTCGGGCCCAGGGGCTTTCCCTGGTTTAATGGCCTGAATCGCTTTTACAGTCTCTTCTAAACTAAAGTGCATATCAACAACCTTTGCTGCAATTTCCAATTCTTTTTCTACTGTAGGCGATTCCCCAATGTTATCAGAATACAGCAGCGAAACGTGTTCCACCCAAGTATTTCCATCTAGAAAGAGGTCTTTGGCAGTCCTTCCTGTCTTATTTCCCCTGGATATTAGACTCCAGAAGGTAGCCTGGTCTTTGGACTTTGCTGCAATGATGAAATCAGTCCATATCTCATCAACCTAGGCTTTTTTTGTTTCCACAAGCATTTTATTATAATTATGCCTTCTCTCCCTTATTTCTAGTATATTCTTATTTTTAATTGCCTGGATTAGGGTGGTCTTAGCTAGTCTGCAATCTTATTTATACCATGGATTTCCTACCTCACCTCGGTTATTCCTTCCTCCATTTTTCTCTTCATAAATGTTGCTTAAAAGCGGGGTCAGTGCATCCACCAAATTATAATGCATATCCAGTACACATTGTTCCCCTATTGGGAGATATTGGAATGGTGTAACAACATCAGCAAAGGTGTTATAAATATTTGTCATCACTGCATCTTTAGCTAGAATATAGGCCATTTTTTAGCTCGTCTATTGTTATTTATTAGGAGATCACAAGTAGCTAAATCATCCCCTTCATTCCCAGCTGTAATAACCTTAAAGAGCTGGGAGTCTAATGTCAGTTGTAAGGGGAAATGATCACTCTCCATTCTGGGGTCAATTTTAAAATCAGTGGCATTATGCCACAAACTTATTGAAACCAATATAAAATAAATCTGGCTCTGAGAGCTACCTCTGCAAAATATGAATGCCGTAGGTCTATCTGACGGCAGGCGCCAGTTACATGCCCTCAAATCATGTCCTACAGTAAGCTGTAGGATTTGTGCTGCTGCGACAGTACACTTTACCTCCCTATTGCTGTCTATGGCCGGAATGTTATTCGCCATATCTTGCTCTGCAAATAAGTTATCGAAACCCAACACCGGTTCAAACTTACAATTAAAGTCGCTACCGACAATTATCCGTGGCGTGGGCCCTATTGTATACAAAAAAGAGTCAAGTTGTTCTATTATAAGTGATTCTCCGTTGGATGCATTTGGCCTATTATAGACATTTATTAAAAATAAGACCTTTTTATCTCGTGTAGCAATTTTCACACCCAGCAGATCCTGAGACTGGATATACGATGGAGTAATATCAATTTCAAGGGTGATCCTTATCCACATTACCAAACCCCCTGAAGGTCTCCCTCTAACAGAGGGGTTAGCATTTACACTGAATGTTTTAAAACCCAATCTGTGAGGGATTTCCAAAGACCAAGGGCCCGATGTAGGTAATCCCAGATTACCGATTCTTAAATACCCAATCATACTGATTCGGTATTTAAGAACTGGCAATCGGGATGTAGGTAATTTTACCGATTTAATTACCGAATCGGTATGATTCGGTAATTACCGAATCGGTATTTACCGATTCAGTAATTGCCATTCATTCCTATGGGCCTGGAGGCCAATAGGAATGAATGTCAATTACTGAATCGGTAATTACCGATTTGGTAATTGGGGGAAACATAGAAGGGTGGCAGGGTGTCACTTTGACACCCTGTTGCACCCCTCAATTGTGCATGGGTGCACATGTTGCATACATACATGCCCTTAGGGCACGTATGTATGCAACATGTGCACCCATGCACAATTGACATACATGCCCTTAAGGCATGTATGTCTGCAACATGGCACTGTTTTAAAAGCAAAAAAAATGTTTTTTAAAGGGTTTTCATTATTTACCACTAACTTTTAGTTGCTGGTAAATAACTAATTCTTAAACCCCTGTAGCACTGATTACAGTGCTACCTACATGTCAAAATACAGATTTGGTAATTTTACCGATTCGGTATTTTACCGAATCGGTAAAATTACAGAATCTGTATTTTAACATGCCCCTACATCCCAAACTCCAAATACTGGTTGGTAACGGCCGAAATCAGCCGTTACCGACTGGTATTTGCCTTCCTACATCTGGCCCCAGGTCTCTTGTAGGAGGATTATGTCACTCTGGTCTATGTATTCACTCCATATCATATCCTTTAAATTCTTATTGAGACCTGCTATATTCCAGGAGGTAAGCTTCACTTCCAGATTCCTACTTATTCTGATTAATTCAGAATTCACATACACATGTGAGCATGTTGATACATTGTTAACCTATTTGTGATTCTGGGCTACATATTTGTGTAGGCAGTAAGGTCTCTGTTCCCCGCCCTCTAGCTTGTTCCTTTATCTACTGCAGAATAGGTGTTATCTGCACATTTTGAAGATAATGTAATACCTTACAGTATTTAACATTGGGTGTTGCAGGAACACTTGCATTACTTGATCTTCCAATGTCGATAGACCATAAAATCTATTTGCTAGTGGGACATGAGAAACCAGCCTACTGCAGTTAGCTCCAGAAACTGGTTTATAGAAGTAGCCCAGTGGTAGGGTACTGATGCACGTATTCTGGGAGAGGGTCTCTTCCTGGAGTTCTAGTATTTTCCTAGCTAACTGCAGGCATCTAAAATGTATCACCACACAGTCTGCTCTAATATTCTTTGTGGAATCACCCAACCACCCGACTCTAAGAACCATCAATATTTCACCAGTATTTGCTGGGTGGAATGGTTTAAATTTTGTAAGCCAATCCACTGTTTTGTTTCGTAGGTTAGACCAGGTTTCTTTTTGTTCTCTTCTTAAGGTCGGGACTCCAGTTAACACTACCACATATGGGGAAGATGCTGGTGGTAACTGTAGGACATCAGTATTAGGTATTAAATCAGTTCCTCTTGGGCTGTGTAATACTGTCCTATCAGGGTATATATTTGAATTATCGGGGGCTATTTGTGTTTGCGGTCTTCTAGCAAAGTTCCTCTCTGTGTCATGAGTATCGTGAGTACCCTGCTAACCACCCTCACTATGGGGCATATGTAGGTAGGCGTTTGCGATTCACAAAGCCAAAATTCGCTGAATTTCAGCGTTTGCGAATCACAAACGCCCCTTTGGTATGTAGGTGGCTCTTAGCAAAATAGGGAATCGCAAAAATTGCGATTCCTTATTTTGCTTATAGCATTTAAGGAATCACAATTTTGCGATTCCTTAAATGCTATGTAGGGGTGCCTTAAAAATTGCGATTTTGGCTTAAGGAATCGCAAAATACCACCTACTTCAAGTAGATGGCATTTTGCGATTTCCTTTAAAAATGCATTTTAAAAAAAAATTCAAAGTGCCATGTGGCGCACAGACATGCCCTTAGGGCATGTATGTGTGCCACATGTACTTACAGGCACATTCCAGGGGTGAAACAGGTGTCCTTTGGACACCCGGAAACCCTTGGAATTGCGATTCTCAAATTGCGAATTTCTCACAGAAATTCGCAATTTGAAAATGTATACCCATTCATTCCTATGGGCCTTTTGGCTCATAGGAATGAATGGGACACTCATTCATTAATTGCGATTTGCAATTTGCTAATCGCAAATAAGGAATATTAGAGATTCGCAAAACAAATGCGAATTATTACCTACATTCCATTTTGCTATTCTCAAATAGCGATTCCTTAAAAATCACTATTTGAGAATGGCAAAATGGAAATGACCTACATATGCCCCTTAATCCTTCTATCTGCTGTATTGTGTTATTTGATCTTATTAGACTTTCATCTGTCTGCCCAATATCTATCATTTCCCTTGTATCTTTGTTAGGGAGAATGCCAGCATCCCCCTACGATTTTATTTGGGGTGGAGCAAAACCCCCGCCCCCATGGGTAGTTAAGTGAGTAGAGACATTACCCCTTCCAACATTCCCCATTAATTTACCCAACTGCTCTATCTTATTATCCAGCTGACAAAGGCTTGCTCTCATACGATCTTCTACTTTATCCATTCTCTCCTTAATCACAACTTCCAGGGATAGATTTATCTTATCCGCTAACTTCCCAATTGTTTCTTCCAGCCAGTGGGCATGTGCTACATAATCCGACTCAGTTTGTGTAGTCATTGATTTACTTAGCATTGTTTCGGTCACCGTCTCACAATCTGGTTTATTCATTTGTATTTTTCTCCCAGTTTTCCAGGACTTAGTGTTCCGCGGAGGGGATTAATTTTCTTTTTGGACCGGTAATCCTGGCTCTTGTTCCCCAATACTGGCCTGTGTTTACGCAACCTTGAGGGCAAAGCAGGGCTAGTTATACAATTAACTTCTTCATGAACATCTATCGAATAGATAGTGGTAGTATTAGATAACCGTGAAGCATTCAAAGATATTATTGTTGGACTCAATGGGTCTATAAGCAAGGTATCTGTTAATTTTGGTGGCTGATCAAGGGCCTGGTCACTGTGGGCACCGAAATTTGTATCATCAACTGTGCCAACTTCAGCGCTTAGATCAATAATATCAATACTACCTGGCCCTAGATCCTGTTGGTCGGTACTAATATGAACTAAGGGGTGTGAGACTACAACTGGGAATTTTACTTTACTAATAGCCCCTAAAGATGACCTTTTGTGCCCCATAGGCATACCCAAGGGCAGTCTTTTTTCAGAAGAGATTATTTTGTGTTGTAAAACGGATTCAGCTCTGTTTAAGAAAGCATCCAGGGTACCAACTACACCACCCCCACCCTCTGCCCAATTTTACGTTTGAGTGCCATAAGGATCACAAAAAGATATAAATTAAATTAAAAATCACTAACCAAGTCCTTAGTTATCTTGACATCTCGAACAGTCTCGGATGAAAGGGAGGTGACCCAACCCAACCTCCTCCGGCCTACAATGGCCTTAGACGGTCCCGCCCTTGTCCCGGGCTTCTCCCAGCTTCTCCCGGTGCCGCCCGTGCTCGTCCCGCGTATCACGGGGGAAGGCGGTGCTTTATAGCGCGATGTCAGCGCCTCCCCCAGCAGCAGCTGTTACCACTCTGGCTGCGACAAATGAAGCGATGCACCCTGGGAGCAGAAGTCCCACCAGGGTGTTGTTGCAGAGCAGGCAGGTGTCCCGTAGGTGAAAAGAGCATAACACAGCTCACAACGATATAGCAGAATTAAGTTCAAAAGGGCCCCCCCTTGTGAAGCATTTAAAATTGAGCAAAGGCTACACTCTGCATATCGCCCAGAGGCTTCTGGAGTGGTACAACAACTGAATGGCACAATCAAGTCAAGATTGGGAAATATATATGAATCTACTCGATTAGATTGACCTGATGCTTTACCTCTTGTTCTGATGGGACTCAGAAGCATTCCAGACAGAAACACAGGCTTGAGTCCCCATGAGATACTCATGGAAAGAGCAATGAGGCAGGCATGGGTGTCAGGACACAAGCTGATAAATATATCTGATGACTTAGTGCTGGAGTACTGCAAAGAACTGGCTGACCAAGTGCGTTCTATCTCTCACGAGGTTGGAGAAGACGCTGTAACCAGACAATCAACTCCAGCACACGATCTGATTCCAGATGATTGGGTTGTGATAAAGGAACATACTAAAAAATCTTGCGTAGCTCCGAGGTGGGGAAGGCCACAACAACTGATATTGGTTACCACTACAGCTGTGAAGTGCAAGAGAATTCAGAATTGGATCCATGCGAGTCACACCAAAAGAGTGACTGCACCTGATGAAACTGAAGCTGAAGGTTGCGCAGCTGAGGGGTCTCAGGAAATTGATCCCGTAGTAGTTGAAGATGAACAACCGAGCACAAGTCAGGATGAATGAATTCCAGTGATTGATATTCCTGCAGATTTTGTGAGAACCAGGAGTCAACCTATTTAGATAGACAGAGTGATAGTGAGGATGAGTCAGGAATAGAAGAACGTACCCAGATTACAGAAATCAAACCCAATAGTGATGCTGAGGAGGAACAGATAAGGAGAGATCAATATACTCAGACATTCCAGATACCTGCCACAGTTCCAGAGTCTGAGGCGGGATAGATAGGTACTAGGGCGAAGGCTCAGGAAAAAGAAAAACAAGAGATTGAGATACCTAAGCAGGACCAGATAGGTATAGAAAAACATGCTCAGGAAGAAGAAGGCAAGCAAAGTCAAAGTCAAATTCAGCACACTCCTGAACAAGGCCAGATTAGTATCCAGGCAGAATAAACAGAAAAAGGACCCTGACCAAGTCAGATAGAGAGAGATACAGAAGACGAAAATGTACAAATTGTGCCACAATTAAGCAAAAATAAATGAGCAATTGAAGAAAATCAAAGCACAGTGCCAGCTAAAAGACTCAGAAAGGTAGATAAGTGGCCTGGTTTTGTCAAAAGATTGAAATTTCACCTTAAAACAATAGATGAAGAACTGGAACAAGTAAACAAAGATATCAAGTCAACCTGGGCCTACCACAGAGCAACCAAGAAGGACAAGTCCATGACTGAAAAGACTTAATAATAAATTCAGAGGCCCTGAATGGACCTATGTCATCCCTGAAGATTTCGAAAATTTAAAACTAAGTGATAAAAGTGAAGATGAATTGATTGATGACCCAACTGACGAAGAAGTGAGACCAACTTGAGAAAAAGGTTCATAGGTTAAAATTCTGTGAAAAAGTCTCAAAGAGGGGCTGAATCTGCTTAGTCAGAAATGGCTGATCATACTGTTAATGGAAGACCAAAATGAAACTGCCTAAAAACATACTGTAAGATATGCACATGTAGTATAGTGATAGTACTCATAGTATGTCTAGGACTGACGGTAGCTATTTCTTATCTAATGAGTAAAAATGAGATGAATAATACTAATATTCATGAGAAAGTAGATGTACCTGAAAAGGTAAATACATACGGAAGGATAGATAGTTTCAGACAGCAAAAGGTAGATTTAGAAGCATAAGATGAAGACGGATTACACTATGGTAGGGTTAAAAATAAAACACACTTGAGCGTATTTGCAAATCTGTAAGTACATTATGTTGAAGCAATGGAAATAAGTGATTGCTATGTATGTATGAAGTTACCTACATCTGTAGCTGAGGGTGTTACTTACCACCATTTGCCCCTGACATGTGGTATTTCATGTAGTATTTTAGCTAGTTTATTTGATAAGAAAGGACTTTTCTATTATTATTATTATTCTATTTCAGATGTAATTTTCTCTGAACTTCCTATACATAGTAACCTGGATCCTATACATACTAAAAGTGACATAACTCATTATATGGGTGAATATTTTCTAACAATAGGTACAATAGATATAGCTAAGGCACACAAACACAATTTAACATGCATTTTACATGAAAAAGAAAAAATATTTTGAACTTAGTTGAGAAAAGGAGAGAGGATTTCCAGAGAAAAGTACAGAACAGAAACGGAAGATTGCTAAATGGGCAACAAATAAAGAGTACACCTTAAATGGCAAGACTCACGCTGCTATGTGGCTAGATTTCGAAAAGAAAGAGAAACTCTGTCTCCACAGAGAGAGAATGAGTTATTATAACAATATATTCATCGGTTCCAGTGAATGTGAACACAATTATAAGGTAATTGGGGATTGGGGTTTCAAAGATGGAACTGACCAGTATTCCCTGGAATTTATTATATATTTGGGAACAAAGCATATTATAAACAGCCTGATCATTGGTATGGGAGTTGCTATTTTGGAATAGTATTCCTAAAGGTATATCATGTACACAAAATCACTGGAAGCAATGAAGAAGTTAATGGACTAATAGATAGTAAAAGAGCTAGTTTTGAAGAAATTGTAGGTGATATATTTAGTGCATTGTTACCTTCAGTGGGAGTGGTTCTGAATACTCAAAGAATTTGTAAGTTGTCAACAGTGGTGGATCGCTTATCGACTGACACTGCTGGAGGATTTGTAATGATCAATACTGAATTGGTTGCGATAAGATCAATGGTTTTACAAAATCGAATTGCTCTTGATACATTGTTGGCATAAGAGGGCGGAGTCTGCAGAATGTTGAAAGCGCACCATTGTTGCACTTACATACGTTATGTTATGTTATGTTATGTTAATTGAATTTTTGAGCGCACAGCTGCCCCAGCGAAGGGGCGTCCCGGCGCTATATCTGAAAAGGTAACATAACTAACAAGACAAAAAAATGGTAATTAATAAGGCAGAGGGAAAAGATAAGTTTTAACAGCTTTCCTGAAGGCAAGGAGGTCTTCTAAAGAGCGAATGTGGACAGGAAGTGCGTTCCACAATTTGGAGGCCAGCACCGTGAACGAACGGCCACCTAATCTGCATTTTTGGAAACGAGGAACAAGTGCCAGATTTTGGCCGGCAGAACGAAGGCTGCGCGAAGGAGTATACGAAGTCAGGAGGTGCTGGAGAATGGCGGGAATGTCAGTTTTCAGAATTTTAAACGCAAAACAAAGGGTCTTAAACTCTATGCGTCTAATTACTGGTAGCCAATGCAACTTGAAGATTGTACTGCGGGCAGAGCAGAACCGCTGCAGGCCCACCAGGGCCCTGGCTGCCGCATTCTGCACCCGTTGGAGTCGCAGAACTTCCGCCTGGTTGGCGCCTAAGAACAGTGAGCTAGCGTAATCGAGCCTCGATAATACGCTCGCTTGGATCACCATCTGGCGAGTGGGGGCATCAAAAAATTTGAGGATAGGCCTCAAACCACGTAATATGCCAAAGCACATAGATGCCACCTTCTTAGTATGGAACGAGAAGGTTAGTTTGGAATCCAACTAGACACCAAGATTTTTAAGTTCAGAGACAGGTTTAGGGGGAGGTCCCAGCTCCTTAGGCCACCAGCTAGCACCCCACAGATCAGGATGTTTCCCCATACCTGACAAAAGTGTTGAAGTTAAGGGGTATGTAAAGAATATTACACATTTGGAAAAGGAACTCAGACCACTTGAGGTTGATAGTGCACAGAAGAGACTTACAGATGGTCTCTCTTCTATAAGTAGTTGGTTCTCTAACATAGGGAAAGTTTTGTAGATAGAATACTGATGCCAATGGCGGGAGTAGCCCTGCTGATTTTAGGGATAATAATTTGTTGCAAATGTCACAAGCATAAAAAGACATATACAGTAAATAGGAAAGGAAAGAAGAGAAATATTGATGAAATTTCAATTAGAAGAGTTGAATAGAAATTTATACAAGAAAGTGAAAAATTTTCACATGAATAATGAAAAGAAACATAACAGAAAGTTTGAGGAAATTGAGTTGGGAGAAATGTGAAAGTTGGCATCTGTTTCATTAATAGGTGATGATATAAAATATCATCAAAGAGGGATTGATGAAGCAAGGTTGCGCATGTAAGTCAAGTCAAGTCATAAAATTTATATAGCGCACTACATACCCAGAGGGTTTCAAGGCGCTTAGGAAGGGGAGGAGGATTATTTGTCAAAAATCCACGTTTTAAGCTGTTTTCTGAACGCTAGGTGATTCTGGGTGAGGCGAAGGTAAGCGGGGAGTGAGTTCCATGTTCTGGCAGCCAGGTATGAAAAGGATCTGCCTCCCATGGTGGTCTTGTTGATGCGAGGTACAGTGGCGAGGGCTTGGCTGGAAGAGCGAAGTTGGCGGGAGGGGGTGTAGAAGGACAGTCGAGAGTTGAGGCAATCTGGTCCGATGTCGTAGAGTGATTTGTGTGCGTGGGTAAGCAGACGGAAAGTAATCCTCTTATTGACGGGTAGCCAGTGGAGGTCTTTAAGGTGACCAGAGATGTGTTCGTTGCGTGGGATGTCTAATATGAGCCTGGCTGAGGCGTTTTGGATTCGTTGTAGTTTCTTCTGGAGTTTAGCGGTGGTACCTGCGTAGAGGGTGTTTCCGTAGTCCAGTCGGCTCGTGACCAGGGCATGGGTGACTGTTTTCCTTGTTTCGGTGGGGATCCAGCGAAATGTTTTTCTGAGCATGCGAAGAATGTTAAAGCAGGAAGAGGATACGGCGCTGACTTGTCTGTTCATAGAGAGTGAAGAATCCAGGATGATGCCAAGGTTCCGTGCGTGGTCTGTCGGGATGGGTGCATTTCCGAGGGCTTCCGGCCACCAGGAGTCGTCCCATGCAGAGGGAGATTTACCTAAGATGAGGACTTCTGTTTTGTCTGAGTTTAGTTTTAGACGGCTTTGTTTCATCCATTCGGCAACTTCTTTCATTCCTTCGTGTAGGTTAGTTTTGGCGGTGCTGGGGTCATTGGTGAGAGAAAGGATCAGTTGAGTGTCATCCGCGTAAGAGATGATGTTGAGGTTGTGTTGGTGGGCGATGGCCGCGAGGGGGCTCATGTATACGTTGAAGAGGGTGGGACTGAGTGAGGATCCTTGTGGTACGCCGCAGATGATTTCAGAGGCCTCGGACTTGAATGGTGGGAGGCGGACTCTCTGGGTTCTTCCGGTGAGGAACGAGGTGATCCATTCCAGTGCCTTTCCTTGGATTCCGATGTTTCTGAGGCGTTGTAAAAGGGTGCTGTGGCAGACTGTGTCGAAGGCTGCAGAGAGGTCGAGGAGGATGAGGGCGACTGTGTCTCCATTGTCCAGTAGAGTTTGAATGTCGTCTGTTGCTGCGATGAGGGCGGTCTCAGTGCTGTGTTTGGCTCGGAAGCCAGATTGTGAGGGGTCGAGTGATTTGTTGGCTTCGAGGAAGGCGGCGAGCTGGTTGTTGACAGCTTTCTCGATGACTTTGGCCGGGAATGGAAGAAGCGAGATGGGGCGGTAGTTTTTGAGTTCGGTGGGGTCTGCTGTTGGTTTTTTCAGAAGGGCGGTGAGTTCAGCGTGTTTCCAGTCTTCTGGGAAGGTAGCGGAGTTGAAGGAGCAGTTGATGACGTCTCGGAGGTGCGGAGCTATGATGGAGTCTGCTTTGTTGAAGATGTGGTGAGGGCATGGGTCTGTGGGGGATCCAGAGTGGATGGAATTCATCAGGCGGATGGTGTCCTCAGTGGAGATTGGGTTCCAGGCGTTAAGGGTGTTAACGAGGGGAAGATGGTCAGCTGATGGTAGGGTGGGTTGGCTTCCGGGTTGGTTGTCAAAGCTGTTGTGGATGTCAGCAATCTTGTTGTGGAAAAAAGAGGCTAGGGAATCGCAGAGGGTTTGAGAGGGGGTGATGTCGTTGGAGTTGGCCGAGGGGTTGGAAAATTCCTTGACGATGTTGAAAAGTTCCTTGCTGTTGTGGGCGTTGTTGTCAAGTCGATCCTTGAATGCTGTTTTCTTGGCTTTTCGGATCAGTTGGTGGTGAGTACGGATGGCGCTTTTGAAGGCGTCCTTGGTGTTGGTGGATGGGTCTTTTTTCCAGGCCTTTTCAAGGGAGCGGAACAGTTTCTTGGAATTCTTGAGGTCATCGTTGAACCATGAGGCCTTCTTGATGCCAAGTTTGTGTTGACGTTTTTTCAGTGGTGCTAAGGTGTCGGCGGTGTTGGATAGCCAGAGGGTGAGGTTGGAGGCGGCTTCGTTGGCGTTAGAAGAGAGGGCTGGGGAGGTTTGAAGGAGCGATGTGGAGATCTGCTCCGTGGTGATTTTGTTCCAGTTTCTTTGTAGAGTTGGTTGGAGGTGGATGCTGGGTTTCGGCTTGTTGTAGGTGAAGTGAACGCAGCTGTGGTCAGTCCAGAGGAGATCCGTAGTGTGACTGAAGGAGACATGGTTGCTGGAGGTGAAGATGGGGTCGAGTGTGTGACCTGCGATGTGGGTGGGGGAAGTGACCAGTTGTTTAAGTCCGAGGTTGGCGAGGTTGTCCAAGAGGGTGGCGGTGTTGCGGTCGTTGATCTTTTCAAGGTGGAAGTTGAGGTCTCCCAGAAGGATGTAGTCTTTGGAGGGGAGCGCGTGTGGGGTGATGAAGTCCGTGATGTCTTCACTGAATTTTGCGCGGGGTCCTGGTGGTCTGTAGAGGAGAGTGCCTCGGAGTGTGGTTTTGGGGTCGATGTGGATCTGGAAGTGAAGGTGTTCGGAGTTAGCGAGGTTGGCGTCAGAGCTGGTTGAGATGCGGATTGATTTCTTATGGACGATAGCGATTCCTCCTCCTGTATGGTCTGTGCGGTCCTTGCGTGTGATCTTATAGTCATCAGGGATAGCGATGGCGATGTCAGGGGCGGAGGAAGCGTTCATCCATGTTTCCGTTAGGAAGGCGACGTCAGGAGAGATGGTGTCTAGTAGGTTCCAAAGGTCAATGGCGTGCCTGTGGACCGAGCGGGTGTTGAGAAGGATGCATTCTAGGTGGTTGGGGTCGGTAATCTGTGTTGTGGTCGCAGCGGAGATGTTGTCGGTGCCGCTAAATTTGCAGGAGAGGCAGGAGAACGGTCCATGGGTGCGTCCAGGAGCGGCTTGGACGCAGTTGGGGGCGCGACCGGGGTTAAGGGCTAGGAGGGTGGCGGCATCGTAGGTAACGCGGGGGGGCTGGGCAGCGCGAGGGGCAGGGGGACTGGCGCTGGGCGCGGTCCAGGCGCGGACGGGCGTAGACGGGCTTACCTTTGGCGCACCTTCGGCGCGCAAGGAGCGCGATCGCTGCGCGTTATCGCTGCGCGAGAATGCATATGTCATATATGGAGGAGGGGGAGGGGGCGAGGGAGGGTCAGCAGGGAGGCGGGGCGGGCTGTGGGGGCCAGGCTCTGAGGCACCAACAACAACAAGCGTAATATGGCGTCAGCGTAGGGAAAAACGAAACTGGAGGTAGGCTGGGGCTCAGGAAATTGACTAGGCTAGTTGCACAATCGCGCTCCTCGAATATGTAAATATGTAAAGCGACTTGCTTGTATTCAGCCCTCTCGAAAATAATATTAATGTACTAACTAATATGTTTCATCTACTAATATTGCACCATACATTTCTAGTATCTAGGGGAAGCTCGCCTATGTACTCTAACCGTAACTCTATAGCACTAAAATGGTCGCCGCAACGCGGGATGTCTACTGCGCATGCGTATGACACACTCACATGACATGAAGTACTACTCCGCTTGGTGGGAAATTTTTGCTTCTGCGCACTAGAACTAGGATGGCTTCTTTATGTCTTAAATGTGCTAAAGCTTGCATTGCTGCTTTTGCTAAATAGTTTGTTCTGCCTAATCCTTAACGCTGTAGTTAAAATAAAAGAATGGGAATGGAGTAGTGATAAGTGGTATACAGTGCATTCATTTATTTCTTGTTCTAAATTTGTTTCTCTTCTATTTTTCCATGTATCGTACTTTGGGCCTGACATGTACTTCTGAACTCCATCTTTTGAGGAACTGTGCCTGTGCAAATAAACTCAAACTACTGAATTATTGGCCAGCATCAGACTTGAACTGTGAAAACTCTGGGAACATTACCCCTTAACCCTGCCAGAGGGTTAAGTGTACAAGCTGAACTGTACAAAGTTATTACAATGTTATAGATATTGATACATTCACTGTCGGGTGGAATAAAAATGCATGGGAAAATAAATGTATGGGCGGGCACGTAATTTGAATAAAGAATGCAAATTACCTCATATCAATATGTGTGATGACCTCTCCTCATCTTTTGACCAATCAAATTGAGGAATTCAGACATTTGCAACATTGGGGGGTGATACACTGCCCAGGATAATGGTATATCTAAGGTAGGCTTAGCTAGTTAGATTGTCCAACTTGTCCAAATAGCTGACCTGTCACTGACCCAACGCACTCAATAGGCGATTGAGAGAAGAGATGCTTGCAGAGCACCATGTGAGAAGATTCGATAACCCAATCGGGGTTCTGGAAAGGAGTTCGATAACCCAATCAGGGACCGACTGTTAGCTGCAGAGAGGGTTGCAACAATGGCGTTGTAATTTAGCTGTGGGTGCCAGTCTAAGCCTGTGGTGGCCCTGTCCTGATTCAATTTGTTCCGTACCTGTCCTGATTGCTGTTCTTCACCTATTCTTTCCTGCTGGCACCTGCAGTTTGGGGTTCTATCCATTATCCCAGCCAGTGGCAAGGATTGGTATTCACACCATTCTAGGTAACTATAAAATAATCCATGTGGTACGTCTTTGTACTGTTTCCCTTTTCTAACCTTCCTACGTTTCAATGCTTAAACAAAAGTTTTCTTATTTTTATTCTGCTTAATCATAATTTTTGTTGTTGATCATGTTTTCGATTAATGTAGTATGAACATTTACATTTAAAATTTTACATAGATAAAGAGTTAAAACTTTCCCAAGTCTGTGGTTATTCTATGAGTGCAAATGTTCATTTACTGCCTATTATGCTAACACCCTTGATCTTTAGAACTCTAGGTACTGGTGACTAGGATTGGTAAGTCAATTGGGATAGGTCCTGAATGGTTAAACAAATTGATTAAGCATAGGTTTACCTGTTCAAAGTGTGTATGTTTGCATGGGCCCAGGTGAGTATGGTAAAACAAGCAGGTGAGCCTGCGCTCTATCATGTACAAAAGTGTATAGTCTTATGAAATATTAGAAGTGTGCATTTCTTCAGTCATCATGTCTCCAAGCGTGGGTTTTTGATTAGAGGGTGGGGGTGGTAGGGGAGAGAACATAAAGTCTCATACTCACTCAGTCTTGTTAAGACCAAGGTATAAATCAGTCCAGTTCAGGATTTGCTAATGTGTTCATATGTATTCTGGAAAGAACGATGTATAGTTTGATAAAAATATTCACTCCCTCCTACCCTTAGAACGCACATGAGAAACGTGATATGGCCGCAGTCTTACATTAAATTCTGTATTTCTTATCATTAATCTGATAGCAAGAAGAAGATCCACAAAAAATGCACATAGGTGGTCAGGTCTCCAACATTTGTAAATGACATATTGAAACACGTATAATGTCTTGTGAGTAAGTGTTCACTCTCTATTGCCAATTAACTCTGGTTCAGTATGACTAGATTGTGACAAGTAATTTTCATACGGAGCTTAACATAACGGGATGAGTGCCATGACAACATAGAATATATGCAATGGGTGATTGAGTCACTAAACATAAAGATCAAAAAATGCTCAACGGTCACTCACATTAATGGCCACCATCGTAGGCTGACTCTTATATAAGGCAATATGGCCAAGTTACACCACGAAAAAGCAGACAGTAATATTTAGCTTGAAGAGTCAGCCAAATTATCTAATGGTGGTCATCCACGTGCCGCATAAATGGCATGGCTGCGGATGTAAAACAATCTTAATAGAACACATTCATACAGCAGGTCTAAAATCTTATCTAAACGCGTATTGTAAGCTTACTTATAAATCTTGTCTGTTGTGTTCTCATACTCCTGTAGGTCCGCAGAGTATGCTAGACCGGTGTAGTGGTTAGCCACCATCTTTCTTCGCTATAAATAATGTGAAGATAGACAAAGTTCTACACAGTTGTGTGTCTCTTCTTCCGATAAGCCCGGTACGAGTGTTTCTCATCTCTACTAGAGGCTCTGTTAATATCTGGGAAACAATTTTGTACTAAATTGAAAGTAAAACAAGGTGTTAATCGATAATTATCTATTAATGTTAAATATCCTATGTTGTGGTGGTGATACAAATGGCACCTCACTTGTGTTGGTGGGCCAAGTACCTGCGAAAGGCAATTGCCTAAAATGTATTGTGGAGACTTCAAAATTATCTATCAAAAAAATGACCTTGTTTTGAAAGGGGATCATATGCGTTTTTGGTCCCGGGCTTGGAGGCCATTTAGGGAAACATACAAAACCCAGACATTTCTAAAACTAGACACCAGGGGAAGTCCAGACCTGTGTGGCTTGCGTGGATGCCGCAATGTTTTCCTACCCAGAATACCCTGCAAACCTCAAATTTTGCTAAAAAAGTCAAATTTCCCTTACATTTCTGTTTGAGATCACTGTGCTGGCAAAAATGTCCTACAGCCCAGCGCTTCCCTTGGTCTCCCAATAAAAATGATACCTCACTTGTGCAGGTGTCCACTGCAGTATCGCCTAAACACTTATTTGAAAAAAAATATAGCACTTCGCTGTGTTATATCCTCAATTCCTATGTTTTTGGCTCTTCCCATTCGCAGGCCATTGGCCCACTCACACAACTGTGGTATCATTTTACTCAGGAGACTTAGGGGAATGGTGAGTGGTAGGACATTTGTGCCGGTGCAGTGATTACAGCCAGAAATGTGAGGAAAAAGACATTATTGTAGCTAAATTTGAGGTTTGCAGGGGTTTCGGGCTAGGAACCAGTTGCCTATTCGTGCCCACCATTAGCAAAATGCAAGCCATGGGGCTATGGTGGTAAACCATGCCACAGAGCCTGATTTCATTCATGGCAGGTGGCCTGTAATCCGCCATGGGGACAGAGTAAATTACTCAGTTCACATGGTGGCGAGACCACGCACCTAATATATAAATGAACGCCAAGTAGGCGGTCATTTATAAAAGTATTGCCAGGAACCACCATGAAGCGGTTCAAGGCAATGCATATTACTGTGTGCTAAGGGGCTGCAGCAGCAGGACACAGCCCTGTAACACACAGTTTTCTACCATTGTGGGCGGGAGAGCATTATAACAATTTTAATGTTCTTGTAAAAAACTGTAAATATTAACTACATGTTCCCCATCCAATTTGGGTGGTTTAGCATGTAGCCATTTATCTAAAGGCCCTTACTCCCCTTGGTCGTAGTAGAAGTTTGGTCATGGTGGAAACAGATTAATCTCTTCCGTGGCCAACTAAAGGTCCGACGGCATTAAAATCTAATGAGTGGACCTTCATATTGACAAGATATATACTTTGTCAACCTTGAAACTGTGTACAAATAAGGCCAATATATAAATGAGGCCCACAGTGCTGCCACAATGATGCCTATTGTGTAAGGCTTGCACTAACATAATCAGGTAATTTTTGGCACAATAGTGTTTAGCACTGGTGTAATACTTGCACTGGCACAATATTGATAATTCTTGACGCGTCAATAAAATTATGACTCAGGGATTCATGCACTCACAGCCATCCATACCTGCACTTACTTATTCAACTATTCATACAAGCACTCAACTATTCAATCAGCCATATGTTGTTGTGATCGTATCTAGGACCCTAATTAAATATTCCCGATTGATGCCCTTATGTGGTTATAACAAATCATACCCTTATAAATATTTAGTAATAGCCAATGCAATCCAAATATGGCAAGGCTACTTCCTTAGACTCCTAGAAAGTACAACGAGTTCTTTCAGCAAACCAAACCTCCAGCAACCTGGGAATTCCCCATGCTTTTGTTTTGATTTGTCCTAGAACTCCTGCGAGTCCGAAAGAATGGCCAGTTCTTAGTGACATCTTTTATTGATGTCTTATGTCCAACCTTACGTCATACACGGCACCATCCAGGTATAAATATACCAACGTTTGCCTTAAGCAACACACGGTGGTTTGCAGCGGAGCGGCTATCTACTTATGCGAAGCCCAGCTGATGCGAGTGCCGAAGGAAGCTGTCCCTCCCATTTGACGCACTGAAAGAGACGCTGTCTTTTTCTCCTGCCGAGAAAATCCAGCTCCAGTGTATCCAGTCACCCCTTGCGGGTTACTGGAAGATGGAGTCCTGAAGTCCTGAGAGCGAGATACAAGACCTCCTTTATTCTAAAAACAAGATACGGAGCTGATTAGATCCTTAGAGAATTCTTGAGTCAGATTCTTGGCAAAACTAACTTAACTTAAAAACTCCTTTACTCCTTCTCACGTACTAGGCTTAGGTTAGGTAAACTGGGGTGGGCGTATTTAGAAACATCAGTTGAGTACGTTTAGTCAACTTTTATCATTGTATGTAATTGTATATATTTTTTATACCTTTTAAGTATCATTTGGCTCAGATACCATATCAATGCTTTTACAGTATTATTTCATAATACTCCTTTTACTGTACGCACTCTACTTTCTGACAAGTATTGCAATTGTAGCAATTCACTTCTCTTGCATGAGAAAGAAGACTGCTCAATAAATAACACCTTTCATTGAAAACGCCCGTCTCTCTATTTTTCTGCACTCTGGTGAAACTAAGTATGCACGATTGACTGAGTGAAATAGCTATCTATTGTTTTCACACAACTCTGGAGATATACTCCTTATTCTGGGGGAGCAAAGTTGTCATGTTTATGCGGTTGTCAGAAGCTGAATCCCTTCTTGTCTAATCAGGGAAGTTCACTCTTCCCTGTTCATTCGAGAAAGTTTCTAGTGACCTCTGAGCTAGCTGGCAAACCTAATTAAGTCTAACATATTCAATAGAGACCTAGTCGACCTCAGTCCTACGTCTAAACTATCGTTTATGTTATTCCAATGCGCAGAGCCTATTGGGAAAATAGGAACTACACTCCTTGGCGCCCAACGTTTGGTGAGGCGATAATCTAACGCAAGATACTAGAGTAACTCAGTCGTGCTTTTTCACACAGACCCCCTTTTTCCCGTAAAAACTCCAATAGACGTCTGGAGTGGGTGAAAGGTTAATATCTGCCGAAACTTAATAGGATGAGAATCCTATGTATTAGTTTTTGGTTTAGTCAACGTTGAAGGATACACTGTTCCAAAATATTGTGCACCTAATCGTTGTTTCCTCAAAACTTGCTCTGCAAGAAACTTTCATTAAACAATGTCAAATCACGGCGACAACAACAAAACCGGTGAAGCCGCAGTAAATGCGAACCAACCGGGTGCCGACATTACAGGGTTTAATGAAGACGACCATGATGCAATATAAGAAAAACCATAACTATAAAACTTATAGAAAATGGAGTAACATCAAGAGGTGTTACAGTCATATTTGTGGTAGAGCCACATGAATTTCGGCAGACAGAGGTATTATATTCCTGGATAAACTTTCCAGCAGCACATGCTGTAACACATGAGCTCCACTACTACAAAATAGTGGAAGTTCCAGCGGAATACTCTCTTTTCGAGAAAGTTGAAATTCTGCTAACATACAAAGAGCACCTGCTCTTGTTTAATGGCGCCCTAAAACATCAAAATCACATTACCAGGCTCGGTCCACTAGGTAGACCAGGAGCCACATGGCCGGTTCTAGCCAGCTACACACCACATCCGGACATTGAAGCAACGTCAGACAGAGAACTTTTAGTTCAGCTAAAACAACTAATTAAAATTCATAGACAATTGGTCCAATATGTCATGCGGACTTCAACAGTCGAACCTGCAATCAAAATTCCACAAAACAACCCTCAACAGTGGAACACAAACAAGATTACACCACAGCATATACAATCATGGCTTGGTAAAACAACCGCAAAACGGGAACAAATTCCATTCTGGTTAGCTCAAAAAACTCACTCAGATAGAGGCAGTATTTCCTGATACTACCCCTCACGAAAAACACAGAATTCTGACTATCTGTCTCCCAATGGGGACCATACTACATGTTGAGGACTGTGACACTTGGGGCACGGTCTTTGCTTCCATCTACACAAAAAGACCTGGTGTTCCGTCAATGGCGGTGATACCAGACGTACTAAGACAGATTCAAAATGAATACGTCCAGAACCTGCTTTAACTCTAGGTATGAAATTACTGAAGAACTTTAAGCAGGTCTCGGCTATATGATTAGCCAACATAAAAGGAGAAGCAGCATGTGTGGCAATCCGAAAAAAAATTGAAAGAGACAGATATAGCAGACCAACCTTTTGAGCTTGCTAAAATAATTGAAAAATCCTATGAAGAATTAGGCAGAGATAGTTTGGGTGGTAAACCAGTACAACCCTAACTAATTGAAAATCCTGAAAAAAACTTTTATTAAATTTAATCTCAATTCTCAAAAGAAGAAGTGGGAGGCTAATAAACAAACCACTCTCAGAGAAAAACTGTTTCAGACCAGAGGAAGGTCTCCCCAACGAAGAGATAAATCTCCAGAAGGGGGGGCAAGTCTCCCCAAAGGGAGCCCTCTGAAAAAAGATACAACCTTAGAAATAGGGACAATTTGAGAAAACCTGACAGATATCAAGATATTGATACACGTCCCTCTCGTTCTTTTAAGACTTCATCAAAGAAATCGGAAAGAAGAGGACGGTCAGAACATAAAGAAGAGCATGTCAAGTCCAAAGACAAGGAACCTGCTCATCAAAGTAAAAAACTTACAATTTCCCAGAAAGAAGGTAGCAGTATTAAAATAAAACATGCCGAGAATCCTGAGGACACAACTGAAAAACAGAGAGTGGGCCCAGACAATGCTAGACAGTGAAGCAGAAGTGAGCATAGCTTGCAAGATCCTGATGAATCTTCTGGAGACAGTGGACACGAATGAATACATTCAAGTGGAAACTGCAGACACCCGAGTGAGCGTGCCCCATAAACTATAAGAAATAACATTACGTATAGAGGGAGATAAAACTAGGAAAATAAAAGGTCTCTTTTGGGAGAATCTATCTAAAGGCTATGATATCATTCTAGCAGAGAAAGACTGGCCACCAGAGTTTGTCAGGGAGTGCCCACATGGCGAAGAAATGATTATGCCTGCCTTCTCGAATCACATTCCAATACATAAAAAATACACACTTGCTAGAAAATGGGCAGTGGCCCAAGCCCCTGCATTATATAAAAATCATGTAGGATGGGATGAGGATTCTCCTCACCATAAAATCCAGTTAAAAAATCAACCTACTGCACAGAGGCAGTATCCTGTTAAGCAAGAAGCTAAAAAACAAGTAAAAGAAATTTTAGATCAACTTGAATATCAGGGGGTGATTGAAACATGCACCTCACAAATGAACAATCCTTTGTTTCCTGTCTCCAAGCCAGACGATTCATATTGTCTAGTTTTGGAATACAGACATCTAAACTCCTGCTGTAAACTTTTGCAGTACAAAACTCACACAGTGCAGCACTAATAAATAACATTGTGCGCAAGAAATATAAAACAACATTAGATATTTCAAATGGTTTCTTCACCTGAAAGCAGATATTTGACCGCTTTCTCCAGCATGGGGACCCAAAAACAATTTTCTCATCTCCCACAGGGATTCAAGAACAGCCCAGGATTTTTTTCAGCCAGGGTAGCAGAGGTACTACAAATGTATGATGATGAGGCACTATCCTATGTCAATGACATCTATCTTACAGACGATGACCTAGAGACTCACTTGAAAAGAGTGAACACCATAATACTTGGGTTCGCATCTGAAGGGTACAAATTTAACTTTAAAAAATCACGAATGGCCCATCTAACTGTCCTATTTTTAAGATATGAATTATGAAGTGATGGCAAAAGCCTAGCACACAACTTCTTAGAGAAGTGTGCAGTACTCCAAGCTCCAAAAACGCTGAAGAACTTACAATCAATACTAGGTTTCCTTAATTTCAGAAGAACATACATTGTAAATTATGCAGAGAGTGTTAAACCTCTCTACGAACTATCAAATCCTAATTTTAAACCAATTAATTGGACTCAAGAACACACAGAAATTTTAAGATCATTACAGACACACATGTTAACTAAAACAAAACTACAAACACGCGCAAACGAACGCAACCTTGTAATCCGAGTCATCCCAGGAAGATGCGGATTCACGTACCTGACCTCTAATGAGGGAGAAACTGTACCAATAGCTTACAAATCACATTTGTACACACCAGCTGAAATGAAATTCAGTTCTACTGAAAAAATTCTAACTGCGGTTCAAACTGCAGTAGCAAAAGAAAGAGCCCTAGCCCAAGGAAAAAGGATATCTGTTTTAACAACAGTATCAGCCCTTGAGGCGGTAACAATACCAGGCAATCTTAATGCTAAAGCTCTAGATCCAAAATGGATAAAATGGGAAACTTCTCTTGCAACAGAAGACGTGACATACGCATTTGATCCAAAAATGAAAAAACTAGAATATCTGGAATATGAAACTGAATGTCCTCTGCCGATCGAAATTCTGCCTCTCGAACAGTACACCTGTGTAATCTACACGGACAGATTTGCACAACACTACGTTGTGGAAAAACAGATTTACAATGCAGCATGCGCAATTGTTAAAGGTCGCTGGCGCTTAGGTAAATTCAGACCGATGGTCACTAAAACTGAATCTCTCAGAAACTGTACAGCTCAGCGAGCTGAAATAAGATCTTTAAAGATGGCGCTTGAAAATGCCGTTCGTGAATTCCCGACACTAATAGTGTGCGATTCGCATTACTGCGTCCGATCTCACAATAATTCCATGGAGACCTGGATAAAAAATGGTTACAAAGATGAGACAGGTGCCACAATAAAGCATAAAAAACTATGGGAACAAGTAGTTCTTTTGCAGAAAGAACTACAAAAGACTCACGTGATACATACGCAGAGTCTTCAACGTGATGGCGTTCAGGTTGCAGGGAATTAATTGGCTGACAAAGCCACAGCGGCAGCTGATCACTCGGCTTCCATAGCTACAAAAAAGCGTACGAGAAAACAAATAGATGGCGAAACGCTGCTTGCAGTAAAATCCTCAATGGAAGGCAATTATGCGGCGTTACCTCTAAACTATCCACTCGGCAATACTTACATAATTGATGCTAACTCCGTTCCGTTTCCTCAAATCCCTGGATTGGGGAATAGAGTAATTCCAAACACGAACCGGAGAGTCTTCTTGATACAAGAAGCACACATGGGTTTGGGTCTGAGGCCCCAAGAGATCCTGAAATCTCTAATAGAATTACAATCACAATACTGGTGGCCGGGGATGAGCGCAGAAATGTATAACTTTGCAATGAATTGTCAGGACTGCAACAGAGATCGCAGTTGTGAACCGGACCAGACACCACTATTAGACAGCATCAGGCTATCTATACGCAGACGTCTGACCGCACAAATCCAGTCCCATAAATATTAAGACGAGATTCATTTAGATGAGACCCCCAGCGCTCGGCTCATGCCAGAACTGTTATAAAAGATTTGCAAATCTTTATCGGCACATACCCAATTGGCATGATACATTCTCACCAGGGTCCTGCGTTTAGCTCTCGGGCTTACAAGGAGGCCATGGCCAGCATGGGCATTGCATTGCGGTATTCTAGTCCATTCCATCCCGAGGGAAATGCGGTAGTGTAGAGAAAAAAACGGGACATAAAGCAATCTATAACAGCGAGGGTATTAGGTTCGGGTGACGGGTGGGTCAAACATCTAATAAGTGTCCTACGTAGTCTTAATAACATGCCAAGAAATTCTCTAGGAGGTATCAGTCCGTACAAACTTTTATTTGGTACTAGAATGATCATTCAGGACTTGGATTGTCAGACTTCAGTGGTGCAACAAAAAGCCTTTGATATCAAAGATCGTTTGGCTGTTTTACAGGACTTAATAGAAACAAGAAAAAGTCTATGTAACAAAAAGCTAAAGCCAACTACCACTGAAGAAAAACCACCTGTCCCAGCAAGACCTGTCTGGATTCCAAAAATTGGGGATCTGGTCAGAGAAAAGATTGCAGTTAAGAAGGAATTTGGGCCTTCTTACAGAAAAGCAGTATCTGTCTTTGCTGTCAGCGGAACAAGATCAGTTGTACTACCGGCCCTTGCTGGTAAAAAGCAGAACCGAGTTGTATCAATCGACCTGGCGAAACCACAACCATGTGGCCAATAATAAGTAGTAGGCCCAGTGGACTCCCAAGAAATAGCCGAAAACCAAATCTTGCTACAATCCAAGAGGTTCAAACTGAGAGACTAATCACTTTTGACAAACCTGCAGTGATTAAAAAAGGGCTATGCAACAAAGCCATGGAACCTGTGCATCTTGAAACCCAAATTGCTACAGTTCATCAAGAAACACCAGACTACAACGATGTAGACTATACAAATTTAACAAAAGAAAATGCAAAGATCAATGGAAATCCGGAAGCAACTCCACGAATTTACATAACTGCATCTGGCTACTTTATCAACTTTGATGACTTTTCCGATGATCCAAATGAACATGGAGACAAGCCAGCAATAAAAACATTCAAAGAGAAAATCACAGAACTCTTTCATCAACTCAGAGAAACATATCTAACTTCACCATGGATTAAATTATGGATTGTGTTAGGTGTACTTTTCCTCCTTCTATGGCTCATCCTGGTTTTAAGTTTGGGGAGATTTATTGATGGAAAATATAGTACAATCGACACAGCAAGTCAGAACATCAACTTGGTCCTGAAACCACACAGATCCTCACACATCGAAAAAAGAGAACTGTCATCAGTCAACATCACAGCAAAGCCTATACCTAGTGGTATAGCATGGGACAAAACTGATTATGAAATCTATGGCCCGGTTGAGCTCTTGAAATATCCACACCAATTTAAGATTTCTTTGTATCACCTAGTACTTTCTCTGATGATTGGGACTTTGAAAATATCAATAATATGATGTCAGATTTAGAAATGTCAGCAAAATTTACAGAACATGATTATTTACAGGGTTCGTCGAATTATGAGGAAATGTATTGTTACAATCACTTTGGGCATCATTATCTGCGTAAATCTGCAAATCCTAGAAACGTTTTCAGTTATAATCAATGAGAACATTGCCCAACCCCGCCAAAAGGCAGTTAAAAAACATTTTATGAGAAATTCCCATACTTCTCAGGGTTTCATGTCACTGATCCTGAAACATTCTATTTCAAAATGTTAAATAAGATAGGAGTGAAAAACATGTTGACAAATACTAAATTGATTATGTAGTGTAGCTCCTATTTTGCCAATAGGCTCTGCACATTGGAATAACATAAACGATAGTTTAGACGTAGGACCGAGGTCGACTAGCTCTCTATTGAATATGCTAGAATTAATTTAGGTTTGCCAGCTAGCTCAGAGGTCACTAGAAACTTTCTCGAATGAACAGGGAGGAGTGAACTTCCCTGATTAGACAAGAAGGGATTCAGCTTCTGACAACCGCATAAACATGACAACTTTGCTCCCCAGAATGAGGAGTATATCTCCAGAGTCAAGTGAAAACAATAGATAGCTATTTCACTCAGTCAATCGTGCATACTTAGTTTCACCTGAGTGCAGAGAAATAGAGAGACGGGCGTTTTCAATAAAAGGTGTTATTTATTGAGCAGTCTTCTTTCTCATGCAAGAGAAATGAATTGCCAAAATTGCAATATTTGTTATAAAGTAAAGTGCGTACAGTAAAAGGAGTATTATGAAATAATACTGTAAAAGCATTGATATGGTTTCTGAGCCATATGATACTTAAAAGAAATAAAATATATACAGTTACATACAATGATGAAAGTTTGACTAAACGTACTCAACTGGTGCTTCTAAATACGCCTACCCCGATGTACCTAACCTAAGCCTAGTATGTGGGAAGGTGTAAGTGAGCTGCAGTTTAAGTTAGTTTTTTGCCTAGAATCTGACTCGAGAAATCTCTAAGGATCTAATCAGCTCCGTACCTTGGTTTTAGAATGAAGGAGGGCTTGTATCTCGCTCTCAGGACTCTGCAAGGGTGACTGGAAACACTGGAGCTGAATTTTCTCAGCAGGAGAAAAAGACAGCGTCTTTCTCAGTGCGTCAAATGAGAGGGAAGGCTTCCTTCGGCACTCGCATCAGCTGGGCTTCGGATAAGTAGATAGCCGCTCTGCTCCACACCACCGTGTGTTGCTTAAGGCAAACACTGGTATATTTATATCTGGAAGGTGCAGTGTTTGACATAAGGTTGGACATAAGACGTCAATAAAAGATGTCACTAAGAATTTGCCGTTCTTTCAGTGCTTGCAGGAATTCTAGGACAAAGCAAAACAAAAGTATGGGGAATTCCCACGTTGCTGGAGGTTTGGTTTGTTAAAAGAACTCGTTGTACTTTCTAGGAGTCTAAGGAAGTAGCCCTACCATATTTGGTTTGCATTGGCTATTACTAAATATGGATTTGATTCTTATGCCTTTATAAAGGTATGATTTGTTATAAACACATAAGGGCATAAATTGGGATTATTTAATTAGGGTCCTAGATACGATCACAACACCCACTCCTCGTATAATGTCCATCATTACTAAATACTAAGCAATATATAAACATATAGGTATGCATATGTTTTTCCAGCCCACTCCAAAATACATCAAATGCATTTCAAATGGTATAGGTACACGAAATGAGTATTATACTGTACGCTTTCAAGCAGTGGTATCATTCAGATAATGCAAATATAAATATCAGCTGAATGAATTGCGAAAATTACATTTATGAAATGACTCTTAATACAGAAGAGAAGGTCGAGACCATTTCATCACTTATTTATACAAGATTGTAAATGTACTAGAGGCTGATTCAAAATATTGTCTCTAGAGTCTCTAGGAATAGAAGCTCTGTTCATCAAGAATAGTTCTACTTTAAGCAGAGTACCTTGTGCCAAAAAAAAGTAAATATTTTGGAAGTTGCGAAAAATAATTTTTCTTTCAGTGGAAAAAATAGTTCCAAGTGTTTGCAGCAGTTTTGTTTATAAAAAACTGAAGGCCGAATTCAGAGTTCAGGGAACGCTGTGTGCTCGCTATTTCAATTGTTATTCTCATTGTTAGGAGAGAACATTACCTCAGATAGACCAGCAAAAAACGTGTCTACCACAGTAGGTGAAAGTTGGGCCAACTCCGAAAAAGTTGAAATAGTGCATATATGAGATGCATTGCCATCATCGGTGTCTAGATCAGCAATGTTCAAAAAGGGTTGTACCTGTGTGCTGCCGCTTTCATCTCGTTCTTCACCGCCACCCGTAATGGTGAAGTCTCAACGAATGCCGTCATCAGAATCAGTAGCCGCTGGGGACAACACGTTGCGTGAGTCGTTACCGGACAAAGCAAGGCATCGACATCCATTGGTACTGTTGATGGTAGTGTAAGACAGACGTTCAACACACATTCTTCTCCGCATAGCAGTCATCGAAGCACAGGTAAGATGCAATTTTGCCAGATCGGTCTGAATGAAAGAATCCAGGTAGTATTCAGATCTCTTAGCCGGGCCAATCCGAGGAACTTAGTGATACGGTCTCGGTATCGTATTGCTAGGATCGTTTCTTCCATCATAGCCTGAGTTTTGTCTGTGATTTTGCTTGCCATATCGGAGCAGAAGGAACAAAAATAAAATTCCTGCTACGAGTCCCAAAATAAGAGGCAGGCCACTGAAAAGAGAGTGCACAAAATTCGGGAAGATGCCCAGAACCGTTTCAAAAGGTGTTAACAGTCCTGAAAATATTGTCTTAAATATATGTGGGATGCCACTGGTATCTGACATGTTTAAAATTTGGCTTAACATTTCTACGAAATGCACGGGCGGTTTGTCGATAATAGGTATGTATCTCTGCCGCTGTCCATGCAGCTTGCAGGTCATACGTCTCTTTGGACGAGGTTAAAGGCACAGTTGTCTGTAAAAGAATAGACTTCAATCTGCTTAAAGTATCAATTCGAATAGAAGAGATATTCACAGAAGGCCATAATGCCGCCTCCATGTCTGGATTGCTATTTGGATACATACTTGCATACAACAAATGACCCTGGAAGTAACGCTCACGAGATAGGGTTTTCCTTGCATCATGCCACAACAGATGTGGTCACTTAATATAACGTAGCTACCGTTGGAAAGTTGTCTGAAAAAGGTCTCTATCTCTGTAGCTGGGGTGCCGTGCAGATGACATGAAAGGCTGTTTGATGAACCGTTGCAAAATCCATGCAATTTTATACCTTGACGTAGAAGTGTACCGCTCAGTGATGTTTTACAATTATTACGACTAAGAAATACTTCTTTCTTGCCCCCACTCCAACATCTATGTGTATTAGGTCAATTCCAGGTTGATTTGATGTATCCTTTACCCAACCTTTCATACAGGCCTGCTGGTGTATACTTTTGGCAGTATTGAAACTGAAAAGTTGTTATCGGGATTGTAAGGGTGCCATGTATTATCCATTCAATGACAGGTCTTTCTGACATTGTCAATGGTAATCTCTCAAGTTGTTCAATGCTCAGCACTGTATAGTCTGCTCCTTTTTGTGCCAACGATATTTGTCTATCAGTAAGGTTAAAGATAGAAAATAATGACGTTATGTTGATTAGACGCCATGGCACGTGACCTGAACGAAGGTTTTGTAACGTCCAGCCTAGCTGTACAATAGAATGCAATTGGGACTGACCATGTTGTAACATTATCATATCCTGCTCAATTATATCACTAGCAGATGATACAATGCTGTCCAGTGAATAGATTCTGATGGACAGAATCGTTAAACCGTTGTCCACTACAGAAAGTGTTTTTTTCCAAATTAATACGATCAATTTCTCGTATTTTTTCAGCAGTTTTAATTTGATTTAGTTTCCAAGCTTCATTGTAAGCTGCGTATATGCCGGCGTATATGAAACGTTTTTGACGATGTTTGCGAGGTCCCAGTATGAAATCTCGCAAGTCAGCACCTTCTTTAGGTAAAGTTAAGTGTTGCTTAATTTCGGGAAGTGTGGATCTCTGTAGCCAGTCGAGGCATAGTTTTCCTACACTGTATGTTGTAACTATCCCTGGATGTTGTCTCTGGGAATATCTTGGGTCTGGCCTGTTCTGTTTGAACCCCTGTACTTTATTCAGGAATCTATCATGACAGTTATTAGTGTCAACCATTTGTTCCAATTAGGAAGTGTTCTGTTTTGTTTTAAAATATAGGCCACGTCAATTGGTGTGTGTATTTCAAAAGCTCAACCGGGCCATAAATTTCATAGTCAGTTTTGTCCCATGCTATACTACCAGGTATAGGGATGGCTGTGATGTTCACTGATGACAGTTCTCTTTTTCGATGTGTGATGATCTGTGTGGTTTCAGGACCAAGTTGATGTTCTGACTTGTTGTTTGTCCATTGTACTATATTTTCCATCAATAAATCTACCCAAACTTAAAACCAAGATGAGCCATAGAAGGAGGAAAAGTACGCCTAACACAATCCATATTTTAATCCATTGTGAAGTTAGATAGGTTTCTCTGAATTGTTGAAAGAGTTCTGTGATTTTTTCTTTGAATGTTTTTGATGCTGGCTTGTCTCCATGTTCACTTGGATCATTGGAAAAGTCATCAAAGTTGATAAAGTAGCCAGATGAAGTTCTGTCAATTGGTGGGATTGCTTCCGGATTTCCATTGATCTTTGCATTTTCTTTTGTTACATTTGTATAGTCCGAGGCTACATCGTTGTAGACTGGTGTTTCTTGATGAACTGTTGCAATTTGGGTTTCAAGAGGCACAAGTTCCATGGCTTTGTTGCATAGTCCTTTTTTAATCACTGCAGGTTTGTCAAATGTCATTAGTCTCTCAGTTTGAACCTCTTGGATTTGAGCAAGATTTGGTCTTATGCTATTTCTTGGGAGTCCACTGGGCCTACTACTTATTATTGGCCACATGATTGTGGTTTCACCAGGTCGATTGATACAACTCGGTTCTCCTTTTTTCCAGCAAGGGGCGGTAGTACAACTGATCTTGCTTTTCTGTAAGAAGGCCCAAATTCTTTCTTCACTGCGATCTTTTCTCTGACCAGATCCCCAATCTTTGGAATCCAGACAGGTCTTGCTGGGACAGGTGGTTTTTCTTTAGTGATAGTTGGCTTTAGTTTTTCGTTACTCAGACTTTTTTTTGTTTCATTTAAGTCCTGTAAAACAGCCAAACGATCTTTGATATCAAAGGCTTTTTGTTGCACCACTGAAGTCTGACAATCCAAGTCCTGAATGATCAAACGGAACGAAGTTTGCATCAATTATGTATGTATTGCCGAGTGGATAGTTTAGAGGGAACGCTGCATAATTGCCTTCCAGTGAGGCTTTTACAGCAAGCAGCATTTCGCCATCTATTTGTTTTTTTGTACGCTTTTTTGTAGCTATGGAAGCCGAGTGATCAGCTGCCGCTGTGGCTCTGTCAGTCAATGAATTTCCTGCAACGTGAACGCCATCAGGTTGATGACTCAGTGTATGAATCACGTGAGTCTTTTGTAGTTCTTTTTGTAAAAGAACTACCTGTTCCCATAATCTTTTATGCTTTATTGTGGCACCTGTCTCATCTTTGTAACCGTTTTTTATCCAGGTCTGCATGGAATTATTGTAAGATCGGACGCAGTAATGCGAATCGCACACTATTAGTGTCGGGAATTCGCGATCGGCATTTTCAAGCACCATCTTTAGAGATCTTATTTCAGCTTGCTGAGCTGTACAATTTCTGAGTGATTCAGTTTTAGTGACCATCAGCGCCAGCAACCTTTAACAATCGCGCATGCTGCATTGTAAATCAGTTTTTCCACAACGTAGTGTTGTGCAAATCTGTCTGTGTAGATTACACAGGTATACTGTTCGAGAGGCAGAATTTCGATTGGCAGAGGACATTCATTTTCATATTCCAGATATTCTAGTTTTTTCATTTTCGGATCAAATGCGTGTGTCACGTCTTTAATTGCATGAGAAGTTTCCCATTTTATCCATTTTGGATCTAGAGCTTTAGCATTAGGATTGCCTGGTATTGTTACCGCCTCAAGGGCTGATACTGCTGTTAAAACAGATATCCTTTTTCCTTTTTCCTTTCTTTTGCTACAGCAGTTTGAACCACAGTTAGAATTTTTTCAGTTGAACTGAATTTCATTTCAGCTTGTGTGTACAAATGTGATTTGCAAGCTATTGGTACAGTTTCTCCCTCATTAGAGGTCAGGTATGTGAATCCTCATCTTCATGGGATGGCTCGGATTACAAGGTTGCGTTCATTTGCGCGTGTTTGCAGTTTTGTTTTAGTTAACATGCCTGTCTGTAATGATCTTAAAATTTCTGTGTGTTTTTGAGTCCAATTAATTGGTTTAAAATCAGGTTTTATCAGTTCGTAGATTCTGCATAATTTAGAATGTATGTTCTTCCAAAATTCAGGAAACCTAGTATTGATTGTAAGTTTTGGAACAAAAATAAAATTCCTGCTACAAGTCCCAAAATAAGAGGCAGGCCACCGAAAAGAGAATGCACACAATTCGGGAAGATACCAAGAACTGTTTCGAAGGGTGCTAACAGTCCTGAAAAAATTGTCTTAAAAATACATGTGCGATGCCACTGGTATCTGACAAATTTAAAATTTGGCTTAACATTTCTACGAAATGCACGGGGCAATTTGTCGATAATAGGGTATGTATCTCTGCCGCTTTCCTTGCAGTTTGCAGGTTATACGTCTCTTTGGACAAGGTTAAAGGCACAGTTGTCTGTAAAAGAATAGACTTAATTCTGCTTAAAGTATCAATTTGAATAGAAGAGATATTCACAAGAGGCCAAAATGCCGCCTCCATTTCTGGATTGCTGTTTGGATACAATACTTGCATACAACAAATGACCCTGGAAGTAACGCTCACGAGATAGGGTTTTCCTGGCATCATGCCGTAACAGCTGTGGTCACTTATTATAACATGGCTACCGTTGGAAAGTTGTCTGAAAAAGGGCTCTATCTGTGTAGCTGGGGTGCCGTGCAGATGACATGAAAGGTTGTTTGATGAACCTTCGCAGGTTCCATGCAAGTTTATACCTTGACATAAAAGTGTACCGCTCAGTGATGTTTTACAATTAATACCACTCAGAAATACCTCTTTCTTGCGCCCACTCCAACATCTATGTGTATAAGTAAATTCCAGGTTGATTTGATGTATCCTTTACCCAACCTTTCATACAGGCCTGCTGGTATATACTTTTGGCACTATTGAAACTGAAAAGTTGTTATCAGGATTGTAATGGTGCCATGTATTATTCATTCAATGACAGGTCTTTCTGACATTGTCAATGGTAATCTCTCAAGTTTTTCAATGCTCAGCACCGTATAGTCTGCTCCTTTTTGTGCCAACGAGATTTGTCTATCAGTAAGGTTAAAGATAGAAAATAATGACGTTATGTCGATTAAACGCCATGGCACGTGACCTGAACGCAAGTTTTGTAATGTCCAGCCTAGCTGTATAATAGAATGCAAATGGGACTGACCATGTTGTAACATTATCATATCCTGTTCTATTATATCAATAGAAGATGATACAATGCTGTCCAGTGAATAGATTCTGGAGGACAGAGTCGTTAACCCATTGTCCACTACAGAAGGTGTTTTTTCCGAATTAATACGATCAATTTCTAGTATCTTTTCTGCAGTTTCTATTTGATTTAATTTCCAAGCTTCATTGTAAGCTGCGTATATACCGGCGTATATGAAACATTTTTGTCGCTGTTTGTGAGGTTCCAGTATGAAATCTCGCAAGTCAGCACCTTCTTTAAGTAAAGTTAAGTGTTGCTTAATTTCGGGAAGTGTAGATCTCTGTAGCCAGTCAAGGCATAGTTTTCCTACACTGTATGTTGTAACTATCCCTGGATGTTGTCTCTGGGAATATCTTGGATCTGGTCTGTTCTGTTTGAACCCCTGTATTTTGTTCAGGAATCTATCCTGACAGTTATTAGTGTCTGTGGGCCAGATCAACCATTTGTTCCAGTCAGGAAGTGTTCTGTTTTGTTTTAAAATATAGGCCACGTCTAACCCCTCATCTATAGTGGTGTTTCTATCAGGCATAGGCTTTGGTATAGACGGGTTGTTTAAATCTTTTATCTTGGCTAAACCAAGACAGGTTGTTTGCTGAATTGTGTCATTCAGGAACATTATTTGTTCTGGGATCATGCAGGCTCTAAACAATGCTTCTAAACCTTGTACCTGCCATTCTTTTGTACCCCAGATGGTTTTTGTCTCAATGTTGTTTTTCCAAAATTCAAAACCAAATGTAGACATTTTTTCATAAAATTTTTCAGAATAAATTGTGATCGTATCTAGGACCCTAATTAAATAATCCCGATGTATGCCCTTCAGTGGTTATAACAAATCATACCCTTATAAAGGCATTAGAATCAAATCCATATTTAGTAATAGCCAATGCAAACCAAATACGGCAGGGCTACTTCCTTAGACTCCTAAAAAGTACAACGAGTTCTTTCAACATACCAAACCTTCAGCAACCTGGGAATTCCCCATACTTTTGTTTTGATTTGTTCTAGAACTCCTGCGAGCACTGAAAGAATGGCCAGTTCTTAGTGACATCTTTTATTGACGTCTTATGTCCAACCTTACGTCGAACACTGCACCTTCCAGGTATAAATATACCAGCGTTTGCCTTAAGCAACACAAGGTGGTGTGGAGTAGAGCGGCTATCTACTTATCCGAAGCCCAGCTGATGCGAGTGCCGAAGGAAGCCGTCCCTCCCATTTCACGCACTGAGAAAGACTCTGTCTTTTTCTCCTGCCGAGAAAGTCCAGCTCCAGTGTTTCCAGTCACCCTTGCAGGATACTGGGAGATCGAGTCCTGAGAGCGAGATACAAGACCTCCTTCATTCTAAAACCAAGGTACGGAGCTGATTAGATCCGTAGAGAATTCTCGAGTCAGATTCTAGGTAAAAAACTATCTTAACTTAAACTGCAGCTCACTTACTCCTCCTACGTACTAGGCTTAGGTTAGGTACATTGAGGTAGGCGTATTTAGAAGCACCAGTTGAGTACGTTTAGTCAAACTTTTATCATTGTATGTAACTGTATATATTTTATACCTTTTAAGTATTATATGGCTCAGAAACCATATCAATGCTTTTACAGTATTATTTCCTAATACTCCTTTTACTGTACGCACTTTACTTCATAACAAGTATTGCAATTGTGGCAATTCATTTCTCTTGCATGAGAAAGAAGACTGCTCAATAAATAACACCTATTATTGAAAACGCCCGTCTCTCTATTTCTCTGCACTCTGGTGAAACTAAGTATGCACGATTGACTGAGTGAAATAGCTATCTATTGTTTTCACACGACTCTGGAGATATACTCCTTATTCTGGGGGAGAAAACTTGTCATGTTTATGCGGTTGTCAGAAGCTGAATCCCTTCTTGTCTAATCAGGGAAGTTCACTCCTCCCTGTTCATTCGAGAAAGTTTCTAGTGACCTCTGATTTAGCTGGCAAACCTAAATTAAGTCTAACATATTCAATAGAGACCTAGTTGACCTCAGTCCTATGTCTAAACTATCATTTATGTTATTCCAATGCGCAGAGCCTATTGGGAAAATAGGAACTACACTACAATGTGAACTCAAGTAAATATGCATTCTGACCTGCACCCGCTCAAGGACAGGAACTATCCAATCGATGAAAAAAATATCACTTAGCACATAGCTGGACCTAAATTGCTTGTTCCTTTGTTTTTTATTGAATGTTTTATTTGCCCCATAGTTTGCTTTTTGGCAATTGTCATGATACACCAGATGTGCATCAGAACAATATTATTATAAATCAATAATAAATTAAATCACTCTACTTTTTCACAGTTATTCAAAACATCCCTAAATGGAAAATATCTCATTCAAGTAATTAACATGTATAGTGATATTCCCCTAAACGACAAAGAGGCACCGGAGCCTTCTACAAGGTCAAAGGCAAGCATACAGTTAACGAGTGATAGGAGAGGTACCTGGTTATTGTTTTGCTAGTACATATAATGTAGTGTTCTTTAAACAGATTGTTTTCAACTCCTTTCTAAATTGGCAGAGCGTTGAAGTGGTCTTTATGGATACAGGGATGCTTTTCCAGAACCTTAGTGCATAGACAGAAAAGACCAGCTCCCTAGTTTTTGCTTTTCAACATCTCTCAGTCTCAAGTCTGATGGTAGCATGGCCGGGAGTGTGGTCAGAGCCACCATCGATGGTACCCCTCGGTGCTAGATCAGTGGAGGCCAAGTCATGATCATTTTGTAAATTATATCACTGTTTTTGAACTTTGTATGTGCAGCAAGAGGAGCCAAAGGAGTTCCATCAAGGAGGGGGTTATGTGGTTGTATTCCATTTGGCCCAGAAAAAAACATTCTCTGATGTGTAGAATGTCCTTACTGTGTGCCATTGTGGAGTCTGAGAGGCCATAGAGCAGTGTTACCACCATCCAGATAAAAGAGTAGGCGACCTTTTAAGCAGGAACTCTGAAGTAGCTTCTTAGGAGAGATGATTTTGCTTTCTATAGAAGCTAAAGCTGGTAGCAGGCCAGCAGTTTTTGCCATTTTGTTTCTTAAGGGTGAAGTTGGTGTCCAGGTTGGGTTTCAAAGCCATCAAGGTTCATGTCTTTCCATATCATACTTGTTGATCTTGCCAAATAAAAGAAATTCTATCTTGCTTGGGTTGAGCTTCAGGTAGGTGTTGGACATCCAGGTCTGGAAAATTTGCAGGCAGTGTTTGAGTTGATGGATGTCTGGAACAACAGACTTTCAGATAGAGTTGTGTACCATTGGCATATTGATTAACCTTAGCATGGTTATCTGTGAGAAGTGCACCAGGGGACTCCATTGGTGTCAGAGATCTTTTGGGACCTAGAGGTGCCCATTTGAAAAAACTGTTGCCTTTTTTTTCTTGATAAAGGCATCGCAATATGAAACAACAAAATACATATAAATAGATAACCATTTAATATAATCCTTTCCAGAAAATAACAGCAGTAAAGAGCATTGAAGTGGTCTTTATGGATACAGGGATGCTTTTCCAGATCCTTAGTGCATAGAGTTGTGTATCATTGGCATATTGATTAACCTTAGCATGGTTATCTGTGAGAAGTGAACCAGGGGACTCCATTGGTGGCAGAGATCGTTTGGGACCTAGAGGTGCCCATTTGAACAAACTGTCTTCTTTTTTTTATTTTATTTTATTGATAAAGGCATCGCAATATGAAACAACAAAATACATATAAACAGATAACCATGTAATATAATCCTTTCCAGAAAATAACTTAGCAGTAAAGAAAGGAGGAAAGAAAAATATATATAACTAAATGAAGAGTTAATGGAGAGTTTTTACTTTTTTCTGCCTAACGGTTTTTAGCAGTATACATTTTCATTCAAAAATATTTTCCCATATTCCATACATTTGGTCAGTGACCGAGTCTCTCTCGACCCAGCCAGTGAGAGTTCCATGTCGTAGATCTGCCTCACTAAAAGCCACCAATCCATCACAGTTGGAGGTTTCGGGGATGTCCACATCCTAGCAATTGTTAATCTTGCTGCTACTAATAAGATGGTAACCAAGCTATTACAGTTTATAGTTCTATAAATATATCCCAACATAACCACAGACATCTGTAAAGGTACTCCTATCCCTAATGTTTGGTGTAAAACATCCCCTACTTTCCGCCAAAATGTTGTTAATTCTGGACAAATCAGAAACATGTGCTTAATATCTGCTGCATATAACTCACATTTTGGACATTTTGTCCTCTCATTATTAGCATTATTACCCAGAGACCATTTTACAATTCTATCCGGAGTATAATATAACAAACAGATCATACAATGCTGCTGAAATCTCAAATTAGTCGCATGTACAGCTTTATCTAAGAGCCTGAGAGATTGTACCTGCCGTTACAGGTGTCCCCAAAATCCCACCCCACCTTTCTGCCAGTCTATCACAGTCGTCGGGTCTCCTAATGCTAAGCCATTTGTATGCTGTACTTATCAAAGATTTTGATCCCCCAGCATTGATAAGGTCCCATATCTCAGAGTTATTTGTATTCTCCAACTTTAGTGGTTTCTTAGCAAAATAGCGAATCTGGGAATACTTAAAAAACATGAACCCAAGTAGCTTATGTTTTTTCTGCAACCTCTCAAAGGAAACAAAACAGTTATAATCATATAGATCTCCCATACAAGTGACTCCACTATTATCCAATTTCTTTCCAGCCAAATCGTGGAATATCTTATGTAATCCTGGGTTCTGCCATAGAGGTAGCTCCTTGTGATAACATGGGATATTTTTGCTGAACACAATTGAACGCCAAGTAAAAACCTCATCTCGTATGGTCTTAAATTTGACCCTTTTGAAGTAGTTGGGATCGTTAAGTCTGTACAAAACATGTGGCTCTCTGCCCCCAAAATAAATTTATGACTAAAAATAGTGGTGGCTGGAATATTAATACTGCGTACAGGCTGACCAAAAGTATGTTTTAAAATCTGGGCACCGCCTTGGCTAAAGGGAAGTTTTCACTGATCTCTCGCTCGCCTTGCCTTCCTATAACCCCAGATAAAGCTGCTTAATACTCCTTCCAACTTTTTAAAGATTGTATTTAGGACAAGGAGAGGTATCGCTCGAAAAAGATAGAGAACTTTAGGCAGAATTTTCATTTTACTAATATTGACTCTAACAATTATCCCAATCGGTAGTATGTGCCATTTTTTTAAAGACCTGCTTGTCTCTTTTAATATTTCATCGGAATTTAGTGTTAGTATTTGATCAAATCTTGCTGTTATTTTAACCCCTAGATAGGTGACAATCGGGCAAGTGCCAGGTACAGGCCACTCTGGTTTATGGTTAAGGAGAATTTGTGTCTTATTGACAGATATTGATCCAAACTGTTACGCCGCTTCTGTTATTATGTTTAAAGCCTCCCCGGTGCTGTTGAAAAGACCGCAATGTCATCTGCGTAGGCGACTACCCTCAGAGAGTTTGCCCCTGATTTGAAATCTCTTATTCGCAAGTCGTTTTGCAATGCAAAAATAAAAGGCTCTATGTATAAGGCAAATAATAAGGGTGACAAAGGTATCCCTGATGGGTGCCACATAGTACTGGGAAATTAGTTGACTGAAGATCTAAGTAAGCCAATTTAGCACAGGGCTTTTCATAAAGTGCTTGTATCTGTAGCAAAAATTGTCCCTTAATTCCAAATGCTGTCAACATGGCCCACAGGGGGGAGGAGCTTCGCGCGCAACCAAATGGCTGCATGAGCACAGGGCTCCCGAGACCCTCGCTGCCTCCCACATTTATCCTGTAATATATCCTGCCCTTAATTGACGACTTCGTATAGATCAACCACGGGTGAGGCAAAACCTGTGATCGGATTTTGAATTGGACACTGGGAACCGGAACTACAGCGCGCTTAAATGCGAGGCCTGCTCTGGGATGATGCCCGGGGCTCGAGTTGGCATGGTGCCTGAGCTGTAATCGATCAACATCGGCCAGAAGGGAGACGGAAATGCGGTCCGATTGAATTTCACTTTCGTTTCTGGTGATCTTGTCGGGTAGCTGTTCCCCCGGGCTGGAAGTTACTACTTTACCTGGCACACTAGAGTGCTTTTCTGACTGCAGTATCGGTAAGAAGCCTGGCCTGTTCCCTCTGACCGCCACTGCTCCTTTGTTTCAAGGATCCGGTGTCGCCATCTTTCGACACTGCGCATTTGCCTCAAGTGCCTTGCCATTTGTAATGGCAAGCAAAACTGATGGAGAAAAGCAGAAGACTAAGACCATGCGGCGAGGTGGCTATACCCAGTCCAATAATATGGATCGGTACGCTCAGACTAAGGGATTCCCCAGCGGGCCGGGTAAGTCGCTGGAAGACACGAGAGGCACTCCCTCCTCGTCAACGGAGCTAACCTTGCAGGACGTTATGGCCGCCATTGATGGAACTAAATCCTCCCTCGGACAACAGATGGAGACCCTCGCTCTCAAGTTGGACATAGTGGCTATAGACGTCAACCTAATTCAAACTGATTTCTCCAAAACAAACGAGAAAGTTAAGTCTTTGGACATCAAGACTGTTAGCTTGACGGGGGATGTCACAGACTTACAGACAGAGGTCCGCAACCAGCGGACCTCCAACGATCTTTTTGCTCGTCATCTGGAGGAGTTCGAGGGAAGGGCCAGACGTAATAATGTCCGCTTTAAAGGGGTCCCGGAAAAGGCGGAAGATCCTGCAGCTGATCTCTTTGTGGAAAACCTTATAGTCACCCATCTCGTACCTAAAGGACTGAGTACGTTTTTTACAGTCGAGCGGGCCCACAGAGTTCCGGGTGGTAAACCAAAGTCAGGGGCCCCACCGCGGCCTATTATTGCTAGGATATTCAACTTCACAAATCGGGACGCTTTTCTGCAGGCTTCGCGGATGGGTGGGCCTACGAAGTTTGAAAATACTATTGTGAGTTTCTACCCGGACTTCACGCAAGCGGTTCAGAAACAGAGACTAGGTTTCACGGGTGTCAAAAGGAGACTGAGAGACATGGGCCTAAAGTATGCGATGCTCTTTCCTGCCAAATTGAGAATTGAATTTGAGGAGCGGACATACTTTTTTGACCGGCCTGAGGTGGTGGCGGACTGGCTAGACACTTTGCCCAATCAACATGGCCAAGAGGGACAATCTGGCGGAGCGGAAGGCGGATCAGAGGAGCAGGAGTAGGCGCGTGGCCTTCAATTTCTGGATCCTCATGTCCGCCTCGGACAGTGGTTCGCTAATCTAGCTGTGGGATCTGAAGTGACATTTTGGGGGGTGGCGAGGCTATTGGTGGGTCTTCTCCTCCTCTGTTTTACTTTTTGTAGTTTAGTTTGATGCTAGGGCGACAGGCACACTGCAAGTTGGGGTGGCTTTTTAGTCTCACGCAGGGGTGCAGGGTGGGGGGGTCTGTAACAGGTTATGGTAGGGGGGTCTTCTGGAATGAGGTGCATAAAACTATGGAGGAAGTTACAGGTGTCGCTCTTTTGCCTGAGGCCAGGCGCTGTTTGTTAAACGGTTGGGAGCCGACAGATTACAATACGGCACAGACTCAGTGGGCAACCCTTGGGAATATGATCGCTTAAAAGGGATGTAGCACAGTTGTGGGGGTCCCAGACGTCACCGACAGTTGAAGCATGGAGGGAGAATATGGACTGGGAGATGTTTAGGGAGAAAACAGTATACATTGCTCAGGGGCGACCCCGGAAGTGGAACAAGATATGGGGTCCCTGGAACAGTTATCATGGTGATATTTGCACTCCTCCCAAGGCAACCAACACTGATGCTCCTCTTTCTCCCTAACCCTACGTTCCTACTGCTGTATTATCTTAACATTGCATTGACTCTTTTCTCCCCTCCTTCCCTCTCCCATTGTCGATTGAATATGATTCTGTACTGCCTCTTCCTCCCTCGTTTAAACTGGTATTTTGTATATTGTATTTTATTGCCTTGTTTGTTTATAACTTTTCAATAAAAAGAAACAAACAAAAAAAAAACGTAGCCCACAGGAATTCCCATCCCACTCGGTCAAACGCATTTTCTGCGTCTAATAAAATCATGCAGAGTGGGGTGGGATTAATATTAGCAAGATCAAATGCGCTTACTGCAGTGTTTATATGCGAGGTGGTATCTGTCCCTTGAATAAACCCGTGTTGGTGGGGGGAGACTAAGTTGGGCATTATTGGGGCTAGGCGATTGGTCAGGATTTTAGCGAACATTTTTGCATCCACATTTATCAGTGAAATTGTTCTAAATTACCCACATTCCTCTGCTGGTTTGCCTTTCTTCAGAAAAAAATATTATTTTGGTCATATTCCATGAATCAGGCATTTTTCTTTTAGTTCCAATTTCCTTTATCACTTAGCTGAACGGCTCCACCATAATAAGCTTAAATACTTTATAGAATTCTAATGGTATAGCGTCTTCTCCCGAAGCCTTCCCTGAAGGTAGCCCACCCATTGCTAATTCTATCTCACTATCTGAAATATTTTCTTCCAAAACGTCAGATTCCTCACCCCCCATCTTTTTAACAGGATTATCTTGAATGTAGCTACAAATATACTCTTGTGTAGGTTGTATCGTACGAGTGTAGAGTGTTCTGTAGTAAAGAGAAAATTGTTCTAGAACCTGCTGTGGTGGCTCATATTTTTTACCATCTATACCCCTTATTTCTTTAATATGAGCCTTAGTCCGGTCATCTGCAACCTTAAAAGCAAGTATTTTACCTATGCTTTCCCCAAATCCGTATTGTGTTACCCTATTCTTATTGTATCTGGCGACACTTTTTTCTCTCCATAGTTTCTTCAAAGCTGATTGTAATTCTATTAACTTAGAATCTAACTGTTCAATATCCCCTAAACCCTTTGTAATAGCCTCATCATGCTGAACCTCTACCTTACTCAAGTAGCGTTATATTCATTATGTTTGCTCTTTTTTTTATTTTGTCGCCATATATATTGCTGGGTGTATCCTCTAGTGACATCCTTACAAGTATCCCACACCACTATAGGGGTGGCAGTTCCTATATTTTCCATGACAAAAGTCTCCAGTTGACCCCTGGCCACAGCCACATACTCCTGATCAGTCAGAAGGTATCTAGGAAAAAAAAATGGTCTCATGACCCTGTTCACATCTGAAATTTTAATTATAAGAAGTATGAGGTTATGATCAGAGGTCACTTTTGGGCAAATTTCCATATCACTAGGCCATACAATAGAGTCAGAAGCCCAGGCCATATCGATGCGGGAATATAACCTATGTGGGGCTGAATAATAAGTGTGCCCTGGTATAATAGGGTATAACGCTCTCCAGACATCCCTGCAACCGCCCTAATTCTCTTTTTGCCGATCTCGTCTTTTTCATTCTCTGATAGGCCCCCCGTCACATTGTATCAATATTATAATCCATGTTACAATTAAAATCTCCCATCACAACCCTCTCCCCCTCCCAATTTAACATCTCTGTATTTATTTTCTTGAAGATAGCAGGTTTGTCCATGTCTGGGCCATACACTACACAAGATATGTAACTCTTTCCTTTTATCTTCACCTGTGCCATTGCCCACCTACCACCCTTATCTGCCTTTGTATTACCCGTAACCCCCTCTGCCCTCTTATGTCTCAGAATAGCAACCCCTCTAATAGAGGCACTTTGCATAGTACACACTACCACCTCGTACCCCTAGCTGTTTAAGTAATCTGTGATCTTTATATGAAAAATGGGTTTCCGTTAATATAACAACTTGAGGATTATACATTGTTAATTCCTCTGCCACCAATTGCCTCTTAATCTTACTGTTCAATCAGGCCACATTCCATGCTAAACATTTAAACGTAAATTGCTCCATAAGAAAAAAAACCAATCCTAACAGTGCTAGCCCTCACACCCTCCATTACAATTACTTCATTGTATACCTTCAATATGTTAGCCTTTTGGTTCCCTATTACTGTGCCTTTATTTTTTCCATATTTTTGCCCTCTCCCTCCCCCAACCACCACCCTCACCCCTGCTGAAACACATCCCACGCCCCAACTCCTAGAAGGAGGAATCTTCCTCTTCTTTAGGCTGCCGCTGGTTTTGGCAGCAAAGCGAGACTGCGGTCTCCACAGTGGTCCGAGGACTACAACAGTCTATCAGTTTTAGCTTATCTCTTGACTATTTGTATTGCTGGTACCGCAATAACCGCAAAAGGAAGGAAAAATCCATCTCTACATACATTGTAACATCCTAAAACCCAGTACTGTACAGCACCGGGTGCTGATCGGATTCTAAACCCCTTTCCTTATCCCATCCCCTCCTTTCTGCCATCTAGACAATGCCTCCCTTGCCTCGAGCTCAGAAGTAAAAACATATGATTGCCTCCTCGTATTACTTTCAGGCGCGCCGGCTCTTGCAAGTATACCCGTACCCCGGTTAATTTTAGTGGATCAATCAACAATCTGAACTGGCAACGCCTTTCCATTGTCTCTCTACAGAAATCTGACCTAAAAAAGTAGAATACGATTCTACTCATATAGGTGCTTTAGGTTTGACTTTCAATGCCACAGCTTGCTTTAGCAAAATATTCCCAGAATTATTAAGAAAGGGTTGAGCGTATTTAGTGTCTTGCTTTTGCTGTACTGGTGGTAAACTGTGTGTTCTCTGTATCTGGCAATCCCAGTCCACTAAGTCTGGGAAAGCCTTCTGCATGAGATGAACAACAAACCCCCTCGGATCGGTCCCTTCCTGTCCCTCTGGGATTCCAAACAATTTCAAATTATTCTGCCGTTGGTGATTTTCTATATCTTCAATTTTCAGCTGCATTGAAGTCAGTAGATCCTGATGTTGTTTCACAGAAGCAGACGCTTGTGAAGCTACTTCCTCGTTATCAGCTACCCTTGTCTGAAGTTCCGCCAAGTCGCTAGTGATAGTGCCATCCTTCGAATTAATTCTTTCAATGACTGCTGAATATCCTGATTGTCAGATCTAACTTGGGAAAACAGCTCTGTTGTTTCCTCCCTTTAGTCTTTTAGGGACTGTAGTATAAGTGAAAGTAATTACATATCTCCTGATGGATCATCCCCACCCAGTGAGTTCCTTCAGGGCTCTTTTCCCCCACTTCATCTGGCACAGATGCAGCACAAACATCTTGCAGGGATTGGGATTGGGCCATTTCCGATGACCCCACAGGAGTTTCTCCGGGTGATAGTCTTCGTGCCTCACAAATATCATCTACTATCCCTGCGTCCGACAGTCTGGATACCTGGGTTTTAACTCCTCCTTTCGACTGAACCCACCTCGGTTTGGGGCTTACTGCTTCTGTGTTCTTCCCTTGCTTTGACTTAGGCTTGCCAATCGTGTAGCTCACTGAAGCCTTTCTTCTACTTTCTTGCACTTCCTTTGGTGTTATAACTCCAACGTCGTTCTTTTTATCAACACGTTGGGTTTGCTTCTGCTTTTGCTTTTGCTTTGATTTTGGCTTGGCGTCCCCTAAGCACTGTGTTAGATCCCCCATCGGGTCCTTATTACTCTGCGTCTCATTCCGACCCTCTGGTTGTGTCCCCCGACCAACCAGAACAGTGTCAATAATGACATAAGCTAAAGCACTCTGCTGTACAGTGTCCTCTGCCACATTGCCATCCTCAGCTGCCACATTGCCGTCCTCAGGTGTGTCTAGGGCATTCTGCCTTAATCTATCTTCCTCCACACTGATTTCCCATACAGTATGATGAGTTAACTTATCCCCTGGCGATATCTCCTGCTGCTGATTATCCTTAAGCCCAAACTGCATCCCACTCGGGCTCTGCATGCAGACAACCGGAGATTGTTGTTTCTCCCCAAATTCGACTTCAATACCAAAACTCCCTTCATGCTCACCAAGTTCAGTATTTTCAATATTTTGATCTCCAGTCTTCAGCATTACGTTGCCATGTTGTTTCAAAGAGTTACTCTTACAATCTACAGCCGCATTGGGAGTGTTACATTGTGTTACAGTGTTACATTGTTGCACCGCCTCTACCACGTAAATAACCAAAGAGGCTAATTCATTTCTGTTGATCTCCTCCGGGCCTGCCACGGGAGAGAAGAGCCCAGCTGAGGCAGCAGATTTCAAAAGGCTCAATACCGGTCTCCCGAGCTTCCCACTAATTAGTTCGCCCTCCTGTCTCCCGTGCCTTGCGCCCCCTCAACACCGCTGTCAATGCTCACCAGTAGCCAGCTTGCTGCTTGAGTACTCCTCGTTGTACCCTTCGGCGAAGCCATACCTTGCAAGCTTTGAAAGCCGCAACGTGCCCCGGCAACCTGCCAGCATGGCTCGGCCAGGAGATACAAACCCTAGCCGCAACGATGAACGTCGAGCCACCAAGTACACGGCTACCCTGGTGGAAGGCAGGAGCCCCAATCCAATTACCCGCATACAGCTAAAGCTCCACGGAGCCCCCTCCGGTAAACGGCCCAAAACAAAATCCAAGTAAATAAGTTTTTTTTTTTAGCGCTATGTTTTCCGTTGTTTTCCGTATTTCTGTCTTTTTGGGACTAAAATATGAGTTTCCTTCCCTTTGCTGTCAATTCCTTTTTCGATAGTCCCCTTGTGTAGTTACTTCAGCTACTTCTTATTCGTTTGTTTATTTGTTTGATCACTCAGCCTCGGGAGCTCCGCTGTGCACCGCTGCTTACTGACGGCATCAGTCTGCCATCTTGTCTCCTCCTGAACAAACTATTGCGCACTGATAAAAGGTAGCAGAATAATTCCCCCTCAACCCTCCCCAATTCAAGACTCCAAGGTATGGATGAGGTTTGGATGGTAGACTGTGTCAGAGCACAGTCTCTTCCCCACCTCTGCTGCCGCTGCGGCCCCTCCCCCTGCCCTCACCCGTTCCTGCTTCCCAGCTGCTGGTCCCACCCCCATTCCCTACTTAATGACAGCCGCTGTGAGGTTACACAGCGGGCGCGCCGCTTGTGCACTGAAGGCAAGCCTTTCCATGCCCATCCTTGACCCGACCGCGACTAAAGCCAGGGACCCTGTATCTCCCACAACTCACAGATACGACTCAGCCATCCTCCTCGCACTCAACCCCGGAAGGAACAACAACTGCCAGTAGTCCACGCCGAACAAGACCCACGGCGAGTTTTCCTGCCGGCACTGCTGCCAGACCTTTACCACAGCCCCGTCAACCAACACCACCTATGCCCTAAGATGCCTCCTCCTCAACGTGCGCTCCGTGCACGGAATGCAGCACAGATCTGGAACCCCCTGGACTCACTCTCACCCGACGTTGCCTTCTTCATGGAAACCAGGACAAACGCCTCATCCACCCCAGACATTGCCATCGCCATCCCGGATGGATACAAGATCCAGAGGAATGACCGCCCCAATCACCCAGGAGGAGGCCTCGCCATCATGCATAAAAACTCCCTCTCCCTCACCACCTCCAGAGAAACCTTCCCTCCTGCCGAACACATGCACTTCCAGGTACAGACCAGCCACAACTCCTTTATCGGCGGCACCCTCGCCTACAGACCCCCCAGACCCTGGACCATCTTCACAGACACCATCACCAACCTCATTGCACCCCACGCCATCGCCGCCATGGACTACATACTTCTTTGTGTCCTAAACTCGAACCTCGACAACCCCAGAAATCCCAACTCGACCACCCTCCCCGACAACCTCGCCAACATCGGACTAAAACAACTCAACACCACACCAACCCACAAGGCAGGACACACTCTCGACCCCATCTTCGCCAGAGGAAATAGCGTCCACTTCAGTCATACCACGCAGCCCCCTTGGACCGATCACCACTGCATACACTTCTTCGTCGACGAACCCAAGCCACCCAAACCCACTCGGTGCCCACAGCTGAGGAACTGGAGCAAAGTCACAGAGGAACAACTCAACTCCACCCTCAAACGCAACACCTCCACTGATGCAACTGACGCCAACCTCGCAGCCAGGAAACTCCATACCGCCAACTGCACAGACAGCTAACCCCGCTGCGCAACCCGGACAAACAGCACCCTAGGAAAGCAGCCTGGTTCACCACTGACCTCCAAGAAGGCAGACACACCTGCAGACACCTGGAAAAAAACTGGAGAAACAGCAAGACACCGTAAAACCACACCACCTATAAGAACGCCATGGGAGATTACCACCCGTGCATCAGAACCACCAAAAGGACCTTTATTCACAACAAAATCCTTGTCCAATCCAGCAATTTCAAGAAACTCTTCAGTGTCATCCAATAATTTGCCACGCCCCGCAGCGAAGCCACGGACATTACACCTTTCCAGGACCTCTGCATAAAGCTTGGTACTTCTACTTGAAGATAAAAAACCTCTACGACAACTTCAACACTCGTACACCCGACTCCACAGCCAACCCGTCCTACGACAATGCCAACCAGCCCACAATCTCCTCTTGGACCCCGGTCATGACCAAAGAGATCTCATCAACCAGGAAAGACATTCACTAAGGGGCTCCCACGGACTCCTGTCCACCATACATCTACCACAAAGCCTCCATTGCACCCGAACTACAACACACCATCAATACCACCTTCAAGACTGGCACCTTCCCCGATGACTGGAAACACACAGATGTCAGGCCCCTGCTCAAGAAGCCCACTGCAGACCTCACGCACCTAAAGAACTACTGGCTCATCTCGCTCCTCCTCTTCGAGGTGAAAGTCGATGAGAAGACCGTCAATGCAGAACTAACAAGATTTATCTAAGACAACGCCATCCTCGACCCTCTCAATCCGGATTCTGCAGCAACCACAGCACCAAGACCACCCTACTCACCGCCACAGATGACATCCGCACCCTCCACAAATAAGGCCACACTGCTGCTCTGATACTACTCAACCTGTTGGCAGCATTCAACACCATCTCCCTCCACACACTGGTAACCAGACTACATGACGCCGGTATACAAGGAACCACCATCGACTGGATCCAATCAATTTTCAACGCCAGAAGCCAAAGGGTCAGACTGCAGCCTTCCTCTCCGAACCCACGGAAATCAACTGCGGAGTCCCACAGGGGTCATCGTTCAGCCCAACCCTCTTCAACATCTACATGGCCTCCCTCGCCACTGCCTCAGCATAGTATCCAATGCCGACGACACCCAGCTCATCCTCTCCCTCACGAATGACCCCACTACTACCAGACTCAACTTCCAGGAAGGATTGGAAGATGTCACAGCCTGGATGAGGAACAGCTGCCTAAAACTCAACTCGGAGAAGCCTGAAGTCTTCGTCCTCAGAACCACCCATTCGGCATGGAATAACACTTGATGGGCCACTATCCTCTGCAGCCCCTGACCCCCACAGACCACGCCAGAAACCTCTGCACTGTAGTCGACTCCTCAATCTCCATGAATCGACAGGTCAATGCCGGCACCTCCAGCTGCTTCAACACCCTCCGCATCCACCGTAAGACCTTCAAATGGATCCCACCCGAGTCAAGGAAGACGGTCACCCACGCACTCATCATCAGCAGGTTGGACTATGGTAGTGCCCTCTATGCTGGCATAAACAAGACACTACTCCGCAAGCTCCAGACTGCCGCCGCCAGACTCATCTTCATCATCTCTCAACACAAGCGCATCAGCCAACACCTACAAAAGCTCCATTGGCTCCCAATCGAGAAGAGAGTCACATTCAAGATACTCACCCACACCTACAAATGCCTACTCAATGATCGAATCACCCTCCACATACCCAACGGGAACCTCCAATCCACCAATCTCGTCCTCGCCGAAACCCTATTGTTAGAAATGAGATCTCTGGTTGGCTAAGGCTTGCGCCAAAGCCAGGCAGAGACGACCACTCTATTCAGGGCACGGGAGTAACAAGCCAAAGATAACCCCTGCTCACCCCCTTGGTAGCTTGGCATGAACCACCAGGCTTATCCCGGAGGCCATGTGTAAAGCATTTGTGCACGCACACAGCAACAACATCCCAGGCACACTACAAGAAAATAACTCCACACATGGGTATATCAAAAATAGCCTTTGAATTCTCTTAACACATTAGAATAGTGCTCCCATAATATATATATTGTGCCACATGGCACTAGGTCATATCTACAAGGGATTATATGCACCTGACAGGGCCTACTGGACCACTGTCAGAGCCATCACAGCGTGAACTTAGTAAAAGTAAAACATATCATAAATGTAATCAGTAGTAACCACTGTACTCAGCTTCAGCCTGTAACATAAACCACAATATGCACAGTATCACATTAGGCTCAAATTACATTCTGTGCCAACCTCACCAGCATAAACACATTATGCAATCACCTCAAAAGTCTAAATGCTTCGCCTCATACTGGAGGAGAGTTCACCGAGTTATGGAGGAGGTGACTGGCGTGGCTGCCCACGCGGAAGCCCGTAGATGCCTTCTGAACGTATGGGAGCCTTCCGATCACAACGTAGCGCAGACTAGATGGGTTACCCTGGGGAACATGGTGGCTAAGAGGGATATAGCCCAGAAATGGGGCGCGTCCGAGGCCCCCCTGCTGGTACAGTGGAAAGCCAACATGGACTGGTGCATGTTCCGGGAGAAAACAGTCTATGTGGCTAGAGGGAGACCTCGAACTTGGACTAAACTTTGGGGAGCGTGGAATGAGTACAGGGGAGATGTGTGCTTACCGCCTGAACCAGTCAGCCTGCATGATAATGTGTCTCCCTAGCCTGTGACGCCAACTGAGCTCTATTGTACTATATTCTCCTGATTACCCTCCCCCCCCTCCTCCTTCCCATTCTGGTAACTTATCCTTGATGAACATTTCCCTGCCTTCCTCCCCTACCCATCCCTAACACCCAGCGTCACGCTGCCCCAATTGCCACTTTCGCGCCCTCGGGCGCCCTTTTGTTGTATTTCATTTTAATATAAAATTAACCTTCGATGATTATGTCTAAATTGTTTGACACTATTTCTCTCCTGCTACCCCTGCTGCCTTGCCTCCGGGATGTCAGGCTGAATAGCTGTGTGTTCTGATTTCAATAAAGGTTTTCAAAAATTTAAAAAAAAAAAAAAAAAAAGTCTAAATGCATTAGACCCTAACCTCCTAAGCATACTCACATTAGGAAATAATCTCAGTTGAAGATAATCTCCCTAGCATAAACCATAATATGCAAAACAGCCTCATAATCATAAAAGCCACATTTAGAGGTATCAAAACAGGGTGCGTAAATCATACTACATGAATCACATTTCCTAGCACCACATAAATCACATTAGGACCTGGTGTCCGGTTAGCCTAACAGTCCCCCTGGCCATCTGGCCTTCTTAAAAGGGGCTCAAATGCCCTATGCCCTAGAGTCAGGGCGTGCTGCCAATGCAGCATAAGCAAAGAGTGCACAATTACGCTGATCTAAATGTTGCAGCTGACACTAAGTGCTGCGCAGCTGTGAAGATATGGGGCAAAGGAGTGCATCTCACTCCTAACTCAACAGACATGTCCCCAAAGAAAGAATGGCCTAAACGATCCATCTGGCACTAATTGCTGCGCAGCTGCGGATGAAGAAAAGGCCTGGGCACTGAATGTGCCCTCTGAATTAATGTACAAAACGCTGCAGCTGCGCACGCCGGTGCAGTGCAGCTTAGGATCATGGGAAGGGGCCCTAGCACAACTGTGCCCTCTGAGCCTCGCTGGGGCTCTCAAAACAAATCTGGCAAGCGGGGAAGCTGAAAATATGACCAGACTGGTAGGGACACGGGCCCTTGGAAACAAATCAGGCCCCAGGTTGGAGAGACCAGCTGCCAGGTGGGGCTGCTCATATACTGTGCCTCGAACCTGCACCAACGAAAGATGGCACTCGCAGTACATTGGGGAAGAAACACTGGGGGCAGGCATCTACAGCGTGCCTTGACATACATCCCCCTTACCCCCTTCCCCACCAGCTACACTCACCGACATCGTCGTGCCTTGACATACACCCCCTTCCCCACCAGCTTCACTCACCAGACTCCTTCGCTCCTTCCGATACTGCGGCAGCACGCAAGGCTCTCTCTCTCATGAGAGCCTCGCTGGGGATCCAGTTGCACTCTGCAGCTATCACGCAGGCGGGGTTGGCTCCCGCCTGCATTCATCCTCTTCTCTAGCGGTGTCCGTGGGGCTTCCCTCGGCTTCACAGGAGCCCCGCCCAGCATCACCGAACTTCCGCCTTCCCCAGCCATCAGCAGGAATTCCCGCCCACAACCAGGCAACTATGCCTGTCTTCCTGGTCGCGCTGGTAGCGGCCCACAGTAAGGCTACAAGTGGTTCAGGCCGCTGCAGTGAAACGCGGGGTGGGCTCCCGCTTCAGTCAAAGATAATGGCGGGGTGGGCACCCACCAAAACAAACCTATATGCGGCCATGTGGGGTGGGCACCCATGATTGAAATAAGAATAGGCGGTGTGGGTACCTGCCAAGATCAGCATCACATGAGAATCCCTACAGTGGGGATTCCCTACAGTGGGGATTCCCCCTCAAAGGGCTGCAGCATGTGCAGCGAACCCCCGCTCCCCCGCAGCAGAAAAGAGCCAGGTGCCCATAAAAATAAAGCAAAGCGCTCACAGGGGTAGGAGCCACAGCTCCTTAGCAAAAAGTCCAGGAGAGTTTCAGGGGCATAGGTGGGCCCAGGGAGGCCAGCACACAGGGCCCTCCAGCAGGGAGGTAGCCCCCATGGCGGTTCCTCCTGGGCCCCTGCAGCAGCAAGCCCTCACGAGTACAGGAACAAGCAGTGAAAATTTTTCATGGGATCACAGCCCATATATTTATATTAGCAAAATCGCTTTGTGTCACAGCACAGACCTTGGGGATACCAGTCAGAACTGGTTTAGGAAGGATTTCGGAGCACTTTGTTTTGCCCAACTCCTCTTTGGATGCTGGGCCAAGTCCAACACCCGCGCATCCACAGAGCCAAATTAGGGGGTAGATCCTTCTCCTACATCGCGGCCAAGACATGGAACCAGCTCCTGATCTACAACAGATGCGCCCCCTCCCTGAACACCTTCAGGAAGACTCTCAAGACCTGGATCTTCAGCTGAACAGTGCTACTGACACCCCCACCCCCTCCCCAGCGCCTTGAGACCCTCACGGGTGAGTAGCGCACTTACAATTCCCTGATTGATTGATTGAGGAAGATGAGTTGCAGTAATATAAGGAGGATAGGTCACCTTCAGCTGCGGTCAGAAGGTAGTCAACTACGTTGTGTAAGGTAACAGTCTCTCTGCTGCAGCATGATCTGAAGCAAGGTTGATAGTCATGCAGGAGATGGTTAGTACTGATGTGATCTTGGAGTTGAGTGTATACTACTTTTTTCAATGGCCTTGCAGATGAAGGGCATGTGAGCAATGTGCTGCTGTTTAGTTGGGACATCATGGTCTAATGTAGGGTTTTAGAATCTAGCCTGTCTTGTCAGCTTCTTGGAAGGTGCGTTGAATCAAAGAGAGGTTGACAGTGCTTAATAGGTGTGAGCTTCCAAATGGTTTGATGAAGGACAATGGAGAGACAATCTTTATAAGATATGGATTTGAGGTAGTCGAGCATATCAGTTGATGTGCTGTCAGCTCTACTTAATTTTTTTACTGAAGAAAGTATTGATATTGTATTGGAACTGAATAATGGTATATAGCGCACAAATGACCTAGGGTGTCCTAGTACTTTTAACTGCTAGAATAAGCACTGTGACAGGAGCGTATAACAGAACATATCACAGGGTGTCAAGAAATAGCCAGGTGTTAAAGTGTTTCCTAAAAGCGGACAAGTTAGATTGATCTCTGAGGTTTCCCAGAAGATTGTTCTAAATTTGCCACGTAGCTTACACAAAACTTCTGGAGGTAGCAGAGTTCTTCTGGGAAAATACCAGGAGAAATTCCTCTTTAGGTAATCCGGACCTCTACCGTCAGAGCTTTGTGTGCCAGGCAGAATACCTTAAAAGCAATTCCATTCACTGAAGCTCCACTAGTACCTTTGAAACTGGCTTGTAGTTGGAGATTTTCTAAGGAGTCAGGCCTCTGCACTCTACTTAGCTTGAAGTTTCTGTAATTGATGAATGCCTGTTTATAATGCATTACAATAATCCAGCCTGGACAAGACCAGTGCTGTGACCACTGATTTCTGTAGATCATATGCTATGGGGGTAAGACATTTCTTAAGGCGAGTAACATAAAGAAATAGGATGAAGTGAGTTTGTTCATCTGGGCATTAAAAGAGAGGCAGAGTTTAAAGATCACCCCCAGATTCCTGGTTGAGGATACATGAGGAAGGAGGAGGCCCAGAGTCTGAGGCCACCAACATTAAACCTAGAAGGGAGTGTCCTTGCCAAAGAGAAGAACCTCAGTTTTATCCCAGTGTCCTTGCCAAAGAGAAGAATCTCAGTTTTATCCTAGTTCAGCTTGAGGCTGATATTGTTCAGTCACTCAACCACTGCACCCATACAGCTGTTGAAACAGTGCACAGTTTCAGTTACACTGCTAGAGATTGACACAACAATCTGTGTGTCATTCGCGAATGCAGCTATGAGAAGCCAAATGTGCAAGTTAACCTAGTCAGAGGGAGCCACATAGATGTTAAAAAGCGTTGGGCTCAGCGACAAACCCTGAGGAATGCCACATTGTAGTAAGAAGTACCCCAATGCAACTGATTATTCCCTGTCGGAGAGTAAAGAAAGTACAAGTTCGATAGCTCAACCACTGAATTCCAATGTCTGCCAGGCAATCCAGTAAGACAGAATGGCTCACTGTGTCGAAGCCTGTGGATAGATCAAACAGGATCACCGCACCTTTCCTCTCCATTGTCCAGATTACTTCTTAGCTTCTTGGTTGCTACTACCAGTGCCGACTCAGTGCTATGATTTGGTATAAAGCCGAATTGTGCAGAATTAAAGATTCCTGTAACCTCCAAAAGCTCAGAGAGCTTTTCATGTGCTTCTCGAGAATTTTTGCAGAGATATTGGACAATAATTTTTCATCTTCAGAGGTTCATGGTTTTGCACTTGTCTGTGTAGTGTGGGATATCTGATCAGGCAGGGAGGTGATTGTGTGTATTGCACAGAGGGACTTCAATATCATGAGGTCATTGGGAGTTCTGTTTCTCTTCTATTTTCTTTCCTGTTGTCTGGTGGAGCGTTTATTGTAAGTGAGGTCTTTAGAGTACCAGTGTGCTGAAAGTTTGGAGTGCACTTGTGTGTTTTCATTAGAGTATGCATTGTCAAATAAGTTTCTAAAAAGTGTTGAATGCATTTAAGAGGCTGTTGTCATTGGACTTGGACTAGGCAGGGCAAGAGATGAGATAATGTATTAGGTTCATGTTAAAGAACTCCTTGCAGGATAAGAAGCTTTGGTATTATCTTTTGGGTTGAACTCAGTTTGCTGGTGAATGCCAAGCATGGAGCTAGAGATGGTGAGATGGTTGATCTAGTGCAGGAGAGAATAGTTTACATTGGATCATTGGTGATGTTGAAAAGAAAAGGTTAAGGATGTTTCATTTGGTCCTTGTTGGCCGGATGATAAGCTGCATCATACTGAGAGGTTTCATGACGTTGGGGAGGATCTCTTGTGTTGTCAGGTTGAAGTCACCCAAGAGGGTTGTGTGAGTATGTTGGATGGATGAGGAGATCTGAGGCTTTATTAATAAAGTCCTATGTTCTGCCCAAGCAGCTTGAAGACAAGATGAAAGGTGGTGGTTTGAGTTATAGAGACCTAGAAGTGGCATGTCAGTAGCCCTTTATAGCTAAGCATGGTCGTAAAATTTGTTCCGCTCGTGGATTTTGCAGATTTTCCTCGATTTGGAATCGTGCGAAATCGCGGCAAAATCCGCGAATCCGCGAGCGGGACACATTTTGCTCAGGAAGCACTTACAGGGTTAAAGCAGGTGCCCGAGTTGAAGCTAATTTCTTTGTAACCATTTACAAAATGGTAACAAAGAAATTACCTTCAACTTGGGCACCTGCTGTAACCCTGTAAGTGCTTCCTGAGAGGCGCCTCGTTGCCTACTTGTAACTATTCTCTGACCCTGCTCTGACCCTCAAAGCAGGGTCAGAGAATAGTTACAATTAGGCAATGAGGCTCCTGTCACTAAAATTAAACCTCAGCAGGAAGCACTTACAGATAACAGGTGCCCAAGTTGAAGCTCAAATTCAGTAACGTATTATAATCAGCCCAAGAATCTAGTGAGCACGGTCGATGCTAGGCAGGTGTGCTTTCTCCCCAGATCTACCGTCTACAATTAGCTTTAATCCGTGATGGGGGTCTAGGCATCATGAGTTTCTCAAGCAAAATACCCCTGTACTTCCAGTGACCAGGAGGCTGCTTTTTCCTCATCTGCTGCGCTGATCTGCCTCTGACCTTCATAAACAAGAACCATGTGAACTCACACAGAAGCCCGGCCCCCCACACAAGAGGCTATGCAACCTCTTCTCGCCCTTTCCCCCACTGTGATGGACAGCTCACTCGAGGGACCTCGGCGCCTATGGGCGCGGTGGCAAAGTTACAGACACACGGGGTCACTGGAGACAACTATTTTAGGCTTTTACACAGTTGTAGTGCAGGAAAAGCACAATATATTTACCCAACGAGGTAGCACTTACTGCTTTCTCCGCATTATCTGCTCTGATCGGTCTCCCTCTGACCCTTTATAATCGAGAGGCATGTGAACTCACACAGAAGCCTGGGCCCAGCCCACACACACTAGGCTATGCAAGCTCTTCCCGCCCTTTCCCCCACTGTGATGGACAGCTCACTCGAGGGACCTCGGCGCCTATGGGCGCGGTGGCACAGTTACAGACACACGGGGTCACTGGAGACAACTCTTCTGGGCCTTTACACAGCTGTAGTGCAGGAAAAGCACAATACATTTACCCAACGAGGTAGCACTTACTGCTTTCTCCTCATTTGCTGCTCTGATCGGTCTCTGACCCTTTATAAACGAGAGGCATGTGAACTCGCACAGAAGCCCAGCCCCAGCCCACACACACTAGGCTATGCAACCTCTTCCCGCCCTTTCCCCCACTGTGATGGACAGCTCACTCGAGGGACCTCAGCGCCTATGGGCGCGGTGGCAAAGTTACTGACACACGGGGTCACTGGAGACAACTCTTCTGGGCCTTTACACAGCTGTAGTGCAGGAAAAGCACAATACATTTTGCTGCTCTGATCGGTCTTTGACCCTTTATAAACGAGAGGCATGTGAACTCGCACAGAAGCCCGGCCCCAGCCCACACACACTAGGCTATACAACCTCTTCCCACCCTTTGCTCCACTGTGATGGACAGCTCACTCGAGGGACCTCGGCGCCTATGGGCGCGGTGGCAAAGTTACAGACACACGGGGTCACTGGAAAAAACTCTTGTGGACCTTTACGCAGCTTTAGTGTCAGAAAAGCACGATACATTTACCCAATGAGGTAGCACTTACTGATTAGCCAGTAGAAAATACTCCAGTTAAGTATGGCGCAAATCACGAAAAAATCAGCGATTTCGCTGTAAAATCCGCGAATTTGCGGATTGTTTTTCGATTTCACGCGAATTTGCGGACCGCTGATTCGCAAAATTTGCACATACTTACAGCAAAGCCTCCTCCCTACTTAGGTGTGTGGTCCACATGATGGATGCTGTTGCCTCTGGGAATGATGTCTAGGATATGTGAGGGTGAGGGGATGAACCATGGGTCTGTAATGAAAAGGGCATCACGTGTGTGGTAGGTGATAAGGTATGTGATACCTAGTGTAAGGAGCACTAAAGTATAAGTGTTAATGAGCATGAGTTGAAATGTGTGTTTGAAGGATAATGCTCACAGGGTATCTTTACTTCACAACTGTCAATAGCTTTGCATCAGCTTTCCAAACGTATTTCTATCTATATTAACCTATAGTTCCAGAGACGGACAGGGAGAGAATTTGTGTACTTATGCTTCATGTTGACCTCTGCCCACTGCCACAGCTTTTGTTCAGTGCTTGTGTAGAGAGTCTTTGCCTGTTCTATGTTTCAGACCAAGGCTGTGCTGGTCACAGCAACTATTAAAATGTCATTTTCTAGCTAGACTCCTAGGTTGTTTGTCTAGGGAATGAATGTGACTGCTTTGTTGAAAAAGGAGGGTAGTAGGAATTAGAGCCTTGCTAGAAGATTGACGTTTTAACTATATTGAGTTACTAGTGCTTCTGTCCATCCTCAATTCGAGGGTGTCCAGACCTTTTGTGACAAAGACAAACTGGGCTCAGCAGACCTCATGGCAGATCTGGGTGTCATCTGCACAACTGTGAAAGGAGAGTTTGTGTGCCTGTGTGTGCTCTTGAGGGAAGTATGTAGAACAGTGATTTGGAGACACATGACATGTACTATAACATAAGTCTTCATGATAAGAGGCTTCTCATACAATGTATAAAAATATATAAAAAATATAACACTTACAGTTTTGTAGAGGTGCCAGGTGCATCATGACTAAAACCTGAAACAGACGTCTCCAATGCATACTTAAAATTCTGAAAGGCAGTTAAAATTTTAGTCTTAGTACATCATGAATGTAGAAGTACATGTGACAACATAACATTGACAAAGAGTCCTTGTTAAGATCCTCCCATCTTAGATTTCTGCTTCTAAAATGATTTAATTTAGGATTACCTCACTTATCCATCTCAATTTCAGTCCACTAACTTTTTCTTTTTCTGGTTTTCCTGAATATCTTTCAAGTCTGCATCTTAAAAACCAAAGTATACCATGGATGTATCATTGCTAATTGCATATGGCAGAGAGTTAAGAGAATAAAAACATATTAATTACATTAAAGTAAGTTCATGATAACGTATAGTGGGTTTATACACCAAATGCTATACTATGGGGTCTATTTACAATGAAAAGGTGTAGCGCCTCGAACAATTTTGCTGCGCCGAGTTGCAGCATTTATAATACGCAGCGATGCACTGTATTCACAAGAATAAGGCGGATCCTGTGCTCTTCCCCGCGCCAGTTCTAAAACAGCAGCCTAGCACCAGTGCCAGCACCCTTGCACCATGGGGCAGGGGTGCCTGCATTTAGGCAATGATCGTTGATGTGCAGGAAGGGACACCTTCTTGCAAAAAAAACAATGAATGGCCTTTTGCTCCTTTACTGCGTGCTGCACAATGCATATATATTATTGATAGTACATGTTAAATCCTTCACAATGGTACTTTATCACGGTTGTTCCAAAAGAAAGTGCATAGAAAAAGTGTATGAAGAAGTGCTCAAATGTAAGGTGAACGAGAAAAGGAAAAATTGATATGATTTAGGGAATATATTTTTTGATTTTTCACCAATGACTTCGGCAACCTGAGTAAGCCATGGTGAGATAAGCCTGTTTTTGAAGAAACCAACCTTTTTGCGCAATGACACATATCCCTATACAAGGCGAATTGGCGGCCGAATCCTAGCACAGCCTTCTCTGGGACGTGTATAATCAATCCAGGCTAAAGAAAGAAGTGTAGACATTTCGACCTGACTGCTGCATGAGGTGAATGCGGTCCTTGCATGCAGGTCTTCATCAGGACTGTAAAGCGAGAGCGGTACGTCAACCTATAATGGTGCAGCCGTACCATAGGAGTTCTTCAAAGAAGTAATCTCCTGTCTTGACTCAATGCTCAGTAAAACATGCGCACTCGAAAAGATGATCTCACTAAGGAAAAAAATAATTATCATTGGTTGTAATTGTAAGAAATGGAACTGGCCTATTTTAAGGACCTATCTCCTTCTCCAATCAATGGAACAACGTGGCTTTATGCTGAATTACCATGAACCAATCTTCCCTACAATGGTCATCGGACCCCGAATGAAAGCTTTCATTCTGTCATAAAGTACTACTGTGAAGGATTTTACATGTACTATTTCATGTACTATCTCAAAAATATATTAATATGTAAATACATTTTAAAATTCATTTTGTTGTTTTCATGTATTTTTAAAATATGATCTGGTTTCTTTGTGTCTCTCTCACGCCATGTATAGAATACGGGAATAAATACTGAATGTTTCTCTTTTCTTTCTTTCAAAATAATATTCCAGTAGGACCACACTGTTTCCTGCACTGTACACTACCCAGGTCCTATTGTTTCTTGGGTTACCCCATTAGGTTATAAAGGTTTTGATATCAAGCACAATGTTGTTAAAATGCGTGGAAAAATTGATCAAAGCCAATGTAAAAGTAAAAATGAGGTACTACTGATGGAGCAAGGATTTGCACGTTACGCGACTTGCTTGTATTCATGAACCTTGAATAACGTTAACGTCATAACCAATATGTTTGTCTTATTAATATTGCACTTTTACACTACACGGGGGTGTCCCAGTGACGCTTGCCTATATGTTTATTAATCCTAACTATGCTTGCCTATTACATGGTCGCTGCTTTGCGGGATTCTAGTCTGCGCATGCGTCGGTCATACCTATGTGATGTGACGCACTCACAGTTTTGGAGGGAACGTGTCGCTCATGCGCAGTACAGCTAAAATGGCCGCTTTGTTTTTCACATGCTCTTCGCTTGCACTGCTGCTTTAGCCCAGCTGTTTCGTTCTGCTTAACTCCTAATGCTATAGTTATTTTAAAGTAAGGGGTGTAGTATAGCCAATCATGGTATACAGTGTATTCATTATTTTCTGTGTTTATAAATTGTTTTCGCTTACTTTTCATGTATCGATCTTTGTGGGCCTGGGAGAGGTGTGCCACTCCATCTTTGAAGCCCGTGCGGTACTAATCACGTGATAGAGGAAAAGAGAGTCTTGCAGCAGTGGAACCCAGCCAGCTGGCTGCCGAAGCTAAGATACTCATGAAAACCTGAACTGTGCCCCAGCAAGAAGACTCAAACCCATACCTGCATTTGATACATTGTAATGTTGTACTGTGTACTCTATTGTTTTCCTAAACTCACATGCCATGGGAACTGAAATGTAAGGGGTGGGTTCAACTATTGAATATTTAGTGTGAGAAAGTTCAAATTATAGGTGGTGTCATGACCTAACCACCTCTCTTGTCCAATCCGAAGTTGGGGATCCTTTCACTTGCAACATTGGTGGGTGGTACAAGGACCCGAAAACAGTATAACTAACCTAGGTTTAGCTAGAGAAATTGTCCGACTTGTCCGAATAGCTGACCTGTCACTGACCCAACGAACTCTATAGGTATTGATACAGAGAGCTGCGGAGAACTCTGTCCGTAATTTCCACAAACTCAGTCGGAGTTTGGAAACCTTAAGTGCTGGCGAAGCACTTTGCTGGGAGATTCGAGAACCCAATCGGGTTATTGGCAGATTCCTTGCAGAGAGGGAGTAGCGCAGGCGTTGCATCCGAAGCTGCAGGTGTTGGTCGTACCCTTTGGTGAGCACGGTCCTGATCCAAATCCTGGGGTTATCCTGTCCTGACTGTCCATGAGCTGTACCTGCTCGCCTACTGGCATCCTACGTCCTTGAGGGTCCTTTCCCGCCTTTCGCAACTGACCCATGGCCAGGGTTAGTCTCCATCCCGCCCTAGGTAAATATATTCCGTGTGGGTATTTGTCTATCTAAATCTGTTCTCTCTCCCTTCTTAAATAAAGCAAACTTGCCTATGTTATTTTCCCTGTCTTTATATAAATTTCTGACTTTCACACAACGTGTTTACTAGCATGTTCCATATTTTCTTCCTACCTTTAGTCAAATACTGAACTGTTTACATATATAGTATGTTCCATTCTTACCCTCTCCTTAGAAAATAAGCGCATGTTGATATAGAAACTTTCATGAATTACGTCTCTTCCTTACCATTAGCAATATATGAAAGCTTACTTTGATTAGTATGTTCCTTTTCTTTACCCACCTTTAGTGATGTTGTGAAAGTCGGTTAGACTAAAATAGCGTGTTCCTTATTTTTCCCTTCCCTTTATTCTTCGATTTATAGATGATTCTCACTTTGATTCATAGCTACACTATATTTCTGATCTTAGTTATTGATAGTCTGATCCATGTAAATCTCATTCTCATGGCATTTGATGATGGATTTTAATTAGATAAATGTGTTGAAAACTTCTTGCGTTTGTGGTTATTACAAAATACAAAAAATCAAATGTGCATGGTATTTGTGTTTTCTACTTAATTCCACAGCTAGCTCCTGATCCATTGTGATCTTAGGTACCTGTTTTCCGAGGATTGGTAAGTCAGGTACACGGAAATAAATAGAAAGGAACAAGGATTACTGATAGAGGTGTGTAGGTTACCTGATTAATGAAATATAGTGATAAATACGTTATGGGCCCAGGTGTGCATATTTGGTAAAATAAGAGTCGGGTGACCTGCGCGCTCTATCAGTAATTTTCTGGTAGCCGAGGATGGTTAGGACTAGTTAAGATAGGTAGATAAATTACTTGCTGATAAACTGTGAAAAATTAGAAGTGCTGCTAAAATTTTATTGCTGCTAAAAATATTTTTTCTGCGAAACCGATCGGATGTAAATATATTACTTTTGGAAATGTTATGAAATGTTTAAATAATTTTGATGAAATGCTGCTATTTGATTATATGTAATTAACAACTCGTTAGTGATTGTTATATGTTTGTCTGGAATCTCCGGAGACAGAATAGCGGGTGGTGAGGAGAATCCACCTCGCAGTGAGGTCAGTGGCTCGAAGGAAATTAGTGCATGGTTAGGCAGAACTGGAAGCGCTAATTAGGGTTTTTCTGTATGAATTATTGAATAAATGATAGCAACAAGTTCGCTATTGAAACTACAGTTGTGATATTACCTAGTAAGGGTCACACGAGGAAGGAGTAGTAGGTTCATCGGAGCTTGAGTGATAGCAAAGGAGTTCGCTGGTGAAACTTTAGACTTAGTATATATCCCGGAAAGAGTGGATGAGTCAAAGAAGTAACAGGTTCTCTAATGCTTGTCAGAAGGGTAGGCAGAAGTGTCTATCTGTAGTATATGAAAAGTAGACAGAAGAGGTTTACTAGCAGTAAAACAAATCTTTCCCTTTAGACACTCGAGTACAGTGGCGAATGTTATACGTTGTAAACTAAATCACGCACTTGCATTTTAAGAAAGAAATCAAGTTTCCGTTACCTTGTGAAGGAGGGAGTCGGTCGCGGAGCTGCGCTGACGTCACTCTGAGTCGCGCTGGTATTGGTCGAAACAGCGGGTGTGTAACGAAACTGGAATTGTAAAGGAGGGGTGAGTGCCGGAGCGTGAGACCGTGTCTCGCGAAAAAGGCCGCGCACCCATTGGTCGAAAATACTTGCAATCACAGTGTTGATTGGTTGTTGAAAAATTGAAAGACGTGCTAGCATTGGAAAAGGATTGTAAAAAAATACGTAGGTTTCACACGCAAACTAGGTTTACGTAGTATATATGGTATCCAGAATTTTTACCTGATCCGAAACACTAAGGTTTTGGTAAAGATCAGATGCTAAGAGGCAGACCTTACAATATGTACGGAAGCAAGAGAAAAATGACTTTCGCAGACAAGGTCAAGAATTATTTCAAGAAAGATAAGCCCATTAAAACTAGAGAAGGTGTAATCATTCCACCACCCAATACTCCCGCATCGTTCATAATGTTTGACAAAGGGTATCATACCTGTGTATGGTTGGAAAATTGGGTAGAGTATACCAAGGACAATGGAATCTTAGCATTTCCCTTAGATGGTACCTTTAATAATAGAATTTTGTTTAATTTGAGGACCCGAATGAATGACTTACACCCCAGACCAAGATTGACGCAATATGGGGCTTTAGAAAAATGGGAGATTGAGGCCTTGGAACGAGACAGACCCAGAATGGATAAGGGAATAAGTAAATGGTACCCGAAAATGCAGAGAGAGACCAAAGAGAAAAAGATGAAACAATGGAGACAGAATATGATGGTCGAAGGACTATTTCCAGTATTTGGGGTAGACGAACCCGTAGGAGGAAAAAGCACAGAGAAAACCCGACACCAAATGGCTGCGGGTGATTCAGAAGACGAATACCTGGAGGATTTATTAATGAAAAATCTACCACCATATGATGAGGAGTCTAGGTTCCTGGGTTCAAAAAACCAATTTTTTTAGACATCCTAGGGATAGAAGGGCCAGTACAACTGAAGCGACAGTACTAGGTTACAGACATGGTGGCAAAGAGGGGTCAAGCATGTCTGATCCGACTATTCCTTGTTATAGACCGATTTGTGGTGAGGGATCAAGTATGACAGTTCCAACTGCCCGAGTCTTTACCCTCCTTTAGTTCCACACGTGATACCTGAAACCTCTATGGAAAAGATTTTACACGAACGAGAAAAGGAAGCCTTAGAGAAACAGAGAATTGAACTCATTCAGAAAATAACTCAGCTAAATACCAGTCCTGAAGCATTGACAATTCCAGTAACCATTGGCCCAGTTGTTCCTCTCTATGGGGATAGACAGGCTGGTCCAAAATCTCCAGTTATTACTCCAGCTGCAGTACCACCCAGAAAGGAGCCTTTAATAGTTGATGACCAGGCAAGTGAATGCGAGTCTGTAATTTCCCTAATGGATTTGCCATAAGAGAACAAGAAGGTAGTGCACAGAGAACAAGAACTCAGACTAGTGCAAGAGAAGTCCTGATAGAGTCATCTGCAGGTACTCAAAGTGCCACAGTAGTGACTCCGGAAGAGATAGATCGATGGACACGAGAATTAGAAAAGATAAATCCTCAGCCAAAACCATTCGATATTTATAAATTAAGAATAGAACTGGAAGAACTAATGACTGGGAACGTGGGACTAGACAGGTTGAACACCCTCAGTGAGGAAGAGTTATTGTTCATCTGTAAAAGCATTACCAGAAACACCAGAGTGTTCTATGAGAAATTAATGGACACAGCAGTTAATATGGGAATAGATGTTAGCAGATCCAAAGTATTGCAGAAACCCTACAGAGCAGAATTTTCTGACAAGGATTTAGAAAACATGAATGTGTCAGGGAAAAAGGTGCAGATAAGAGAATTGCTGAATCTATTACAGAAATGGGGAGATTTAGAAAAAATGGAAAGCCAGATGGGCAAAGAAAAAGGAAGACAGTAAGTTCAGACAAATGACTTCTGAATATGTCCTAAAAGAAGTTGATAAGGCAGAGACTTTGTATCCTATGAGAGAAGTGCCAGGTGGGAATTATGTACATGTTCCATGGTCTCAACAAGATATTGTGTCATTTACAAATGATTTCCAGAAATTACGAGAAAAGCCTATAGAGTGGTATAGACAGGTCGAGAGATTTGTTAAGGTTCAAAAATGTCGGGGGGCGTGGCCAAGCAGCATGGTCGACAGGACGTGAGCTCCACCAGCTCCGTCCCGAAGACCGCTTAAATCCTTTTAATTATCCTGCCCGGACCCTCCCGTTCCCGGGAAAGCGTGTCGGAGGGGCAGTGGTAGTCCCGCCGGAACTCCTGTGCCTGGTGGGACGGGCCCGTGATCGGCAATCCGCCGTGAGCGACGGACTAGCTGTTCCTGGAGACGGCGCCGGCGTGCTCTCTCACGCTGCACCGCAGCTTGGGCCTGCACACTGGGCTGGACGGCGGTAGAGGCGAGCGGAGACCCCAGCCTGAGTGCGCCCTCTGATGTCCGCCGGTGGCCTACTTGAGGATCCCCGACCCGGGACCGGAGGACTGTAGTGCCGGAGGCCCTGGAATCTCCTAGTGTGCGGTGAGGAGGGGAGCGGGATGAAGGTGCCGTCCATTTTGTGCGGCCTCGCTGGGCTGGAGAGCGGAGGGCCCCCCCCCCTTTTGACTAGCACTGCACGACCGTTCATCGGAGCGCCTACACTTGGGAGTGGGGGATGTGGATGCCATTTGCCCTGGCCTCCCCTTGAGACGCGGGGGTGCGTGTGGGGGCCCTGGACTGCTGTGGGCCTGCCTGGGTCCGACTGCGGAGCTTTTGCCGTACCTGCACTTCCTCCCGCCGGTCTGTATCCTGCGCCCTGAGGAGGATTGGGATCTCCGCTACCTGTGAGGCATCGGGGGGGCTCTCGGAGAGGTGTTGCTGGGCCCGTGGACGAACGGCGCCCCTCCCCCAACTGTCCGCCATTTTGGAGTTGGTCTCGAGCGGCCTCTTGGGGATCGGTGGTGGCCGATAGAGGGGTGCATCTGTGCCCCGCTCTGCCCTGTTCTGTGGATTATAAGCGGAGCCCACAACCTTGCGCTCTGGTGGAACCTGATCTGTGGCCTGCACTGCCTACTGTGGTCTTACCGGGGCCCTGCCTACTGGTCCTCCAGTGGGGCTAAACAGACGGGACCGGCCCCTACGCTGTATTGCCTCTTGATTTGCTTGACCCGAACACTGCTTGCCCAATTTCCTTCGGCGCTGTGGTGTTGCATACCCTGCCTTGCTTGGGTGGCTTCTGAGGGGCCCCTCCTGATAACACCGTGTGGACCCCTAAAACAATTGATATGGCGGGCCGGACTGGACGTGGCCCTAAGGCTACCCAACCCAACACGATTACGCAGTACACTACCCCTCGCCTGCAGCCGCAGAGGATCACGCGCCAAACGGGCGCTGGAGATGGGGATGGGGAGCCGCTGGAGCCGTCCAGGGCGGAACTTCTCAAGGCTATACAGGGTTCACACACTGCCCTGGAACGCCAAATTGAGACGGTGTCCGTGGATGTGAAACTTTTGAGGACAGACCTTCGCAAAGTAGCGGATAAAGTCTCGGACACGGAGGGCAACATCACTCAGCTACAGGGGGAGGTTGCGTCCCTACAGAAGTCACTCTCCCAACTTACCTCTACTACCCGAGCATTGGAAAGGCGCGCCGAGGATGCAGAAGGTAGGGCGCGCCGAAGTAACATACGGGTCCTGGGGGTGCCGGAACGGCTGGAGGCAGGGAACCCTGAACGGTTCCTAGAGACCTGGATCCGTGAACATCTGTGTCCGAGTGGATTGTCCAGCGTCTTTATTGTGGAACGGGCGCACAGGGCCCTGGTGCCCCCTCCACGACCTGGGGAAGCCCCTAGAGCCCTCATCGCGAAAATCCTGAACTATAAAGACCGAGACTGCATCCTCAAGGCGGCGAGAGAGTCGGGCCCCATATGATTGAGAACAGTCGTGTCTCAATTTATCCCGACTACACCCAGCAGGTGCAGGAGCAAAGGAAATCCTACTTGGGGGTCAAACAGAAGCTGCGCGACATGCAGCTACAGTATATGCTTTTATACCCTGCTAAGCTCAAGGTGCTCTCCCAGGGCCGGGCACACTTCTTTGAGACGCCAGCGGAGGTGTGGGAGTGGCTCGAGATCAGAGGAGATGATCTGCCCCCGGGTGAGAGAGGGGGCTCGCGAGATGTCTGGGGGACCAGGCCGCAAAAACGATGGCGTGGCAGGAGAAATCGCCGTTCTGGATCCCGTGGTCCTCCTGAGACTCGGCCCATGGTGGGACCGGATGGGGCCATCCTGATGGAAGTCTCGCCTGAAGGGACTGGAACAAGTTTGCACGGTGCGGCTGCACCTGATGACATTTTGGTACCGGATACTTTACAGGAGACGCCGGTGAACGCTGATTCTGCGGCCCCAGTGGTCCCGGAGACGGCCTTGCAGGCCCCAGACTTGGAATGATCCTTGCCCTGTCTCCATTGACTCCGCTGTGCGATTGCTGTTATTGTGTAGCTCCATATGGCCCGGCAGCTCTTTAGATCTCTGCTTGTTCGGCTTTGATGTTGAGGGCGATTGAACACTGATCGGTACCTCGTACTTGGCGTCTGGGTTGAGTGTGCTCCGAGTGGTGGGAGATATGAGTGGGGGCTGTTCCTCCCGCATTGCTGACTAAGGGGGGGGAGGGATGACCGGGTTTGCATACCGGATCCGTTGGGTCTTTCGAGGAGCTGGGAGGGGGGGTGGTTTGGGTTGTTCTGTTGTGTGTGAGTGTGAGTAAAGAGTGTTGAATGGGGTGGCTGTGCACGTCCTGGCACTCGCGGGAGAAGGGCGGGGTGGCGTTTTTGGTTGTTGCTATCCTATTGCTCGTGGGTGGTGGGGTTGAGGGGGTTCAAGTCAAAATTTCGTATGTTGGGGTTGTTGGGGGGTGGGACTCGAGTTGTGACAATGATGACACTGGCATTTGGCGCATGTTGCTTCCGCTTTGCGGGGTGCTTGCTTTGTGCGATGCATCCCTGAAATTCTATGTGGCAAGGGCCTACTGGCGACAGCCTAGGCTGTGTTTACACTGCTGCCCGGTTGGGCATGATTGGTGGTCATGGGGTTTAAATTCTTGACGTGGAATGTGCGTGGCCTGGGTACGTGCACTAAGAGACACAGGGTCCTTACTTTCCTCAAACGCCATGGGGTTTCAGTTGCTTGCTTGCAGGAGACCCACTTAGATGATGATGGTGCGCAGCGGCTAGCCAAGAAATGGAGAGGCCAGATATTCCATTCCTCCTATTCTACATATGCTAGGGGGGTCCTAATCTGGATGGCCCCTGGGGTTCCATGCGCTGTCCAATATATTGATGCGGATGTGGAAGGCAGGTACATATTGGCGAAGCTCAGATTGGACGATAAGGTCCTTCTGATCCTTAATACGTACGCGCCGAAAGTAGATGACCCGACATTTTTCTCCCAGATGCAGGATCTTGTGGCTCCGAGCCTGGACGCGCCCCTCCTCTGGTTTGGGGATTTCAATTGTGTGATACATCATGAACTGGACCGTCATCCACCCAGGGTGGGCACTAAGCCCCGTATGACGGCGTGTTTGCAGGACGTGATGCACAACATAGGGGCAGTCGATGTCTGGTGTGCATGTCACCCCACGCAGAAGCTTTACACTTGTTATACCCCGACACATGGTACTCACAGTAGGCTAGATAGAGTGTTGGCAGCCAACCTCCCCTCCTCTCTCACGTTGACGGTTACACACCAGGCCCGATACCTATCGGATCATGCTCCGGTCACGTGCGTGGCGCAATGGCCTGACCGGACGGAGCGCCCTCGCTCGTGGAGACTGCCGACTGACCTGCTTCAAGACCAGGTGGCCCGGGACCATGTGGCAACGTCACTCTCCGATTATCTGGAACTCAACTGGGCGGGGAGTGATTTGTCTTACTCCACTAAGTGGGAGGCGCTGAAAGCGGTCGTCCGAGGAGCGTGCATGGGCCTGACGTACGGGGTCAGGAAACAACTGCTATCGGACTTGCAGACTGCGGAGACTGAGCTCTTGCGCGTTCAGGCCCGCCCTGATCCGGATGCCTCGGATCAACGCGTGGAGGGCCTGGCCCTTGGGTCGGTCCACGACATTCTCACGAGGCTCGATAGAGTTACGCTGGGCCAATATAGACAGAGACTGCATCGTGAGGGGGATAAGTCTGGCCGCTTGCTGGCCTGGATACTTCGCCGGGAGTTCACGGCCGAGCGTATATTGGCCCTGCGGGCGCCCAGTGGCGATATGGTCCATTTGGAAGCCGATGTACTCACAGTTCTGCGAGACCACCTGCGGGTTGTGTATGAGGCTGTTCTGTCCATATCTGAGGAGGTCTATCATTTATACCTTGAAGACCTCGGCTTGCCGACCCTGCCAGAGGCGGTGGTGAAAGACCTTGATGTCAAGCTAACGATCGGTGAAATTACTGCGGCGATCGCCGCCCTCCCCCGGGCCAAGACCCCTGGCGGGGATGGATTCCCTGCAGAGTTTTATCATACGTTCGGGTATACCCTTGCCCCCCTCCTTTTACAGGTCTACAATGAAGCCTTACGTACGGGTAACCTCCCACCCACCTTGAACCAAGGTGAGGTTTGTATGATCTTGAAACCGGGTGGTGATAACACGAATATATGACGTTCCAACGAATTCCGTTGCAACGCATGCCTTTACCACGCATGCGTTACAACGGAATTCGTTTACCACGCATAACATTTACCACAATTACTAGCGTGGTGACGTCATACGTCGTTAAGAGAAAGCGGAAGTTTATTTTCCGTTTTCTCTTAAACGACGCTGATACCCGACGTGACTTCAGGTGAGTTTCTTTTTTTGGGGGGGAGACCCCCCCAAGCCCCCCTTTTTTTACCTTTTACCTCTACCACATATACCTTTACTACAAACCTCGTAGTAAAGGTATGCGTGGTAAAGGCTTTCGTGTTAACCACGCATGCGTTGTACTGCATGCGTGGTTAACGATTTCGTTGCAAAGGCTTCGTTGTAATGGCCGTTTCCCTGATAACACAGACCCCGCTTCTTACCGCCCTATCACTTTGATTAACTCGGATGCGAAAATCCTGACTAAGCTGTTGGCCAATCGCCTTGCCCCACACGTGGCCCAGCTCGTCCATCCAGACCAGTGTGGCTTTGTCCCTGGTCGGAATACGGCGATGAACTTGCGCCGCCTGAACCACGTATTGCATGAGGTCCGGGGGCGAGAGACTCCCCATGTGCTGGTCTCCGTTGATCTGGCTAAAGCCTTCGATACAGTGCATTGGGGTTACCTGATGCATGTGCTCTTAAAGATGGGATTTGGTCCCGGATTTCGAGACTGGATCCGGGTCTTATATGGAGCGCCCCGGGCCAGGGTGCGTCTGGGTTCGGCCCGATCTGATGAATGGCCGTTGGGGAGGGGTACCCGGCAGGGTTGCCCGTTGTCCCCCCTTCTATTTGCCCTTGCAATTGAGCCCCTGGCCATATCTGCCCGCAAGGAGTTACATGACTGGGGTATTGTGGTGGGAGACACTACTAATGTCATCTCCCTCTACGCCGACGATGCGCTTTTCTACCTGACTTCTCCGGTGGAGGCCCTCTGTTATCCTCTCCGTCCTCAAGATCAGCTTGTGGTGTAAGTAGGCCACCTCCAGATCTATCCAAGCCCCGAATGCTGTTATAGCCGTGGGCTAAAGAAGGATCAGGTGAGGGCAAAATAATAAAAATAGGAAGGAAAGGAAGGGGACTGCAGGGAGGGAGAGCTGTGAAGACAGAAAACAAACAAATGATTGATTGGTATCTATTCTCCTAAAGGTATATACTCCTAGGGCGATCAATCCGGATATACTGTCCTATACCTGTAACTGGGCAACGAACAGCGTTTAACTCAGGAGATGCTTCTCTTCCACTGAGAACACGTAAATGCAGCCTGTGTCTGTCTTCCCCTGTAAGCACAAACCTCACTATTGAACCAGCCCATAAGACCCCGTTAATAGCCAACCTGTATGATAAAGAAGGATACTACATACCCTGATATCTTTCCCTCAGAGCCCTGAAGAAAACGTGGTAAGAGTTCCAATAAACTGACAGTACACAGTATCTCCCTGCAGTCTAGTCAAGGGTTACGTCACCCGAAAGTAATGAAAACAAAGTTTACCTGAATTGATGAGTGTTCAGGTGAAATCAAACAAAGAACTCTTCGTCCCAGTCTGGGACCTAGAAATAGAAATCCTCCGCAATAGCCGGTGCAATAAGGCTTTCCAACAGAGGATTTTAAATCGATATTTATCGTGTGTAAACAAACAAAATGTTTCCTCCGCAATAGCCGATGAAAAAAGGCTCGCCAACGGAGGAAACGGAAACAAAATTAACTCTCCTTAACTGGAGTATAGCAAACGTGTCTTCCGCAAGAGCCGAAGCAAAGAGGCTTGCCAACGGAGACACGCGAAAGGTAAACAATAGCAAACGTGTCCTCCGCAAGAGCCGAAGCAAAGAGGCTCGCCAACGGAGACACGCGAAAGATAACACTGCTATGGAACGACCGTCCTCCGCAATAGCCGGTGAACAAGGCTCTCCAACGGAGGACAAAGAATAGGAAACGATGCAGTTCCACTCACGATAAGCACTTTCCAAACTTCACGGTCGACAGGAACAATGGCGGTCACGAACCAGAATATCCGACACCGGCTGCATGAAGTGGTGTCTATTTATACCCCGCCTCTTGGCCGCTGAGCATTCTGGGACATGTAGTTTTTACCCGGTTCGTACCCATTAGTTATCTCGAGGCGCGACAGAATCTGACACCCTCCCCGCTCTGTTGCGCCTGTTGGACCGTTTTGGTGCGGCCTCTGGACTGCGCATGAATGTTAATAAGTCCCTGGTGTTCCCACTAACTCCTGGTGACCTCGACCCGGCGGCGGATTCCTACTATTTGGGCCTCCGGTGTGAACGTCTGGCGTTCCGGTACCTGGGTATTCAGGTGGCCGCTTCCGATGAGGCTCTCTTAACCCATAACATAGACAGGATTCTTGTGGCCCTCCGTAAGTCCGTTGCATTCTGGAATACGCTCCCTCTCTCCCTTATGGGCCGACTGGCAGTTGCCAAGATGGTGATGCTTCCTAGAGTCCTGTACGTGCTGCAAAATACCCTATGCCCATTGCCCCCCCGGGTGTTTCGTACACTGAATTCGCTCCTTACATCCCTGCTCTGGGTGGGTGGACGTAGCAGAGTTGCGTTGCGCACAGTGACGCAGTGTTGGGATGCGGGAGGCCTCGAGGCCCCGAGATTTGATTTATACTACTATGCTGCACAACTTCTCCCGGCGGCCAGGTGGTTTGCTGACGACGAGAACTGGGAATTGGCATTGTTGACGGGGGTGGCTTCGGACAGAGACTTACAGGAGGCTTCCATGCAGGGTCGGGGCGCTGATAACGCATTGCCCTATGTCATCAGGCATACGGCTCATATTTGGCAGCAGTTCGTTGAGCGCGTTCTGCGACGTGCGCCGTTTCACAGGGAGCTCTCCCTTTGGATCCTGGCCCCAATACTCACGATGGAGGCGAATATGTCTTTCCGGGAGTGGCGCCTAGGCGGTAGCGAGACTCTTGCGGATCTTTATCCGGGCGACTCGTTTGTGTCCTTTGAGAGAGCAGCAGACTCCTTTGGACTACGTGAGGGCCAGTACCTGCATTATGGATGTGGCCAGGACGACGTGGCCCCAATTCCCAGAGGCGCCCGAGCTCACTAATACCCTGGACATAATTTTGTCCTGTGGCAGAGGTAGGAGACTAATTTCCATTCTTTACTCAGCTATGCGCAGAGACTCGACTCCCCCATTGGTGCCAGCTTGGGGGGCTTGGGAAGCGGACCTGGGGATTGAATTGGATCCAGCTCAGAGGAAGCGAATTGGACTGTTGACTCGTAAAGTGTCTTGTAATGCGCGTTTCAAATTGATACATTTTAACTTTCTCCATCGCACATATATGACGCCTGCCTCCCTCCACCGTATCTCCTCGGATAGGAGCCATAATTGCCCGAGGTGTAGTGCAGAAAGGGCGGGATTCCTTCACCTGGCTTGGGAGTGCCCCTTGGTACATGACTTTTGGGTTGAGGTGGTAGCACACATTACCCGGATTACACACCTTAAGCTGCAATTGGACCCGCTTCACTGTTTACTAGCGCTAGTGCCCAAACCCAGGAAGAGGGGTCTGTCCTACAAATTACTGCAACTCCTGTTGTTCTGGCGAGGAGACGGGTGGCCATTACCTGGATGGGACGGAGAGCGCCTGAAATCCCTAGTTGGTTACGGGACGCCAGGGAATGGGCCTTGGCAGAGGAGACACATATGCAGAGCACACGCAGGGATGGGAAACTCCAGGATGACTTACTCGCTTGGAGAGCCATGTGTATCGAGGAGATGGAGGGGGATGACTCTGACGCTACCAGCGCGGAGCTGTTTTCCTCCGCTTCCTCGGAGTCTGATGATGATGAGGGGGGATCTGGGGCGGGGTGTCGGGAGGTAGTATAGCAGTCCCCTGAGCCATGCCGATATTCCTTGTTGCGTACATTTGTCTTTCATTGTGACTACCATTTGACCACACTATACTATGAGGACCGCGTTTTAGTGGGCCCTTGCCTACATCTCCTTATGTGATTGTATCAGTGCTACAAATGCCATTCATGGGGTTCTTCGTTGCTGTTATGTTGTTGCTTAGGTTGGAACTGCATCATAAATGAAATTTGGCGTAGATATTGATATTGTTTATGTGATTTTGGAAGCACAAGAGCAAATTCCTTTACTTGTTTCACAGGTTTCACGTGACGCCGCCCTGCCTCCGGGATGTGGGCCACAACTGGCTGTGTACCCCCTTTTGGACCTGGCCTACCTGGTCCGTATGTGTCAACTGGCTTGATAATTGTATAATTTGTGCCTCTTTACTATCCTCGCCAACAAAAATAAAATTTAAAAAAAAAAAAAAAGGTTCAAAAATGTCTTCTGAAGGACCTAGATGGGTTCTTCGACATTGCAGTTCCTGTAGATTTATGGACAGAATGTAAGATTGCGGTTGATTGCCCAGTGAGGAATATGCCAGAGACCCAAGAACAGGAGCCCCCTCAGCGGAGGTGATGAGACAGTATGACAAAGTAATACTGTATTTAAAAGGAAAGGTGCCAGACATAGAAACTGATTGGACCCACATAGATAGAACTACCCAAAATCGTGATGAAACTGTTCATTCATATTATGAACGACTGTTACAAGTGTTCAAAACATACAGTGGAATAGATAACATTGAGATGAAGGATATGACCCATTTTATTTATCGATTCGTGTTAGGGCTAAGACCTGAAATCTCACAGTGGATTAGAGACAATAAAATCTGTTGGCAAGGAAAACCTATAGATGAGGTCCTGAAATACGCCAAGTATTGTGAAGATGAGATGGAAAATAAACGGAAAGCATTAAAAGAAAAGGTCATGTGGGCACAAGTGAAATTAGCAGAGCAACAAGAAAAGCAGTTAGGTAAAATGAATAATAATACCTCGAATCAAGGCCCTGTGGGTGGAGTGAAACCCAGAATAAAAATGAGCCGAGAGGAAGCCCGGAAGAAATTCCCCTGTCACGGGTGGGGTCAGATAGGGCACTGGAGAGACGAGTGTCCCATGCTACAGAATGGTAATGTGCCCAATAATGATTTAAATCCAAGGGTGTAGAAAGAGGGGCCACGAAAGACACAGCAGCAGGTAAAGCAGACACAGCTGCCTCGCGCACCTAGGCCAAACTATAAGAATAGAGCACAGCAGAATGAGGAGGTCGAAATATGGGAAGGAAGGGAGGATAGAAATGCAGCAACTTCTCAATTCCTGTTCAATGATACATTGCGTGCTTGGCGCCTCCTTGCCGGTAGACCAGACAGGGCCATACATTGAAGGAAAGGTTGAAGGAAATGACGTCACCTTTCTGTTGGACTCTGGTGCTACCCGTTCTACTGTAAGAACAGCAGACGTTCCAACCCTACTCCCCTCGGGAGAAGCAATCCAAGTAGTGGGTGTTTCTAATCAGATAATTAATACCCCAGTAACTGAGCCCATGGAAATCACAATAGGGAATTTTAAAGAGATGCACAGATTTGTCATCTGTGATTCCAGTCCTGTGAATTTACTGGGACGTGATTTGCTGTGCAAAATGAACTGTACCATCTTTTGCACACCAAAACGCGTTGAAATTCAGACCCAAGATGAAGATGGACTGTACAAATTAATGTTAATAAGGCCTGACTCAGAAATTAAGAAACTGACAATACAAGACTTATCTGAAGAGCTTCAACAGACAGTGAAACCGGAGGTGTGGGATTTCACTGGAAAAGATGTAGGATTAATGGCAAATTTAGACCCGATCCAAATAGCCATAAAAGCAAATGCAGTGTACCCAAATACCAAGCAGTATAAAATGAGTGCAGAGTTAAAAGCAGGGGTTGCCATTGAAATAAAGAGATTGCTAGAAGCAAACATAGGTGATGAGCAGTACTTGTAATTGGCCAATAATTGGAATCAAAAAGCCTAGTGCGAAGTACAGGGTAGTGCAGGACCTGCACAAGGTAAACAAAATTGTTGTCCCTTGCTGTCAAATTGTGCCAAACCCTGCAGTGATTTTGTACCAAATTCCATGAAATGCTGGATGGTTTACCGTCATTGACTTGTGTCACGCATTCTTTTCGATCCCATTACATCCAGACAGCAAATTTCTTTTCTCATTTCAATTTGACAGTCATATCTATGTCTGGAATCGTGTTCCTCAAGGGTACACAGAGAGTCCTTCGATTTTCAATCAGATTTTGAAAAGATGCCTTGAATCATTAGTCCTACCTGGAGAATCAGTTTTGGTCCAATATATAGACGACCTCTTGGTGGCGTCTAAAAGTCGGAAAGACTGTGTTACTGATAACATTGCCTTATTGAATCATTTAGGTAAAGGAGGACATAAAGTTTCACCAGACAAATTACAGTTCTGTACCAATTCAGTGAAATATCTGGGGCACCAGATAGAAAAAGGTACCAGGAAAGTCACTTCAGAACGAATTAGGATAATTCGAAACATGGAATTACCAAATACTCAGAAAGAAATCAGAATGTTTCTTGGAGTAGTAGGATACTGTAGGCAGTGGATTGTGGGATTTGCAGTCTTAGCAAAGCCATTAATAAAAATGACAAAGAAAGGAGCAAAAGATCCAGTGGAATGGGATGATGAAAGCATGACATCTTTTGTGAAATTGCGAGTCTGTCTATGCACAGCTCCTGCATTGGGAATGTCAACTATTCAAAAGACTTTGCCCTGTTTTGTGACATACGAGACAATTGTGCACTTTCAGTCCTAACTCAAATTCATGGTCTGACTAGACGTCCAGTGGCATATTTTTCTGCTACCTTGGATCCAGTGGCGGCTGGATTGCCTGGATGTCTGAAAGCAGTAGCTGCAACTTGCATGAGTCTTGAACAAAGTGAATCCATTGTCATGGGACATCCTGTAACTGTATATGTCCCACATGCAGTTGTAATCCTACTAACCCGAACCAAGACTCAGTACCTCACACCTAGTCGGCTGACTAAGTATGAAAGAATTCTGGTGGATGCAGCAAATGTAATCATCACTCGATGTAATTTACTGAATCCAGAAACTCTATTACCAGATACACTGGTTGCAGAAGTAAAAGGAGAGGTCGAGCATAACTGCATTGACCTGACTGAATTTAGCACAAAACCACGCCAAGATATCAAGGAAACGCCCCTGCATATAGAAGATTTTGAGTATTTTGTAGATGGCTCATGTTTAAGACATGAGGATGGAGGTCTAAGTGCTGCCTATGCCGTGTGCACTCTAGAAAAGACAGTAGAAGCATCCTACCTATTTGGAGTAAAGTCTGCACAGGTAGCCAAATTGGTTGCATTGGCAAGAGCCTGTAAAAATGGGAAAAACAAGAGAATAACCATATACACTGATAGCCAGTATGGTTATGGGGTTGTGCATGACTTCGGCCAGTTGTGGCTGCAAAGAGAAATTATGACTTCCTCGGGTACTCCTATCAGAAATGGGAAAGTGGTGCAGAACCTACTGGAAGCAATCCAGTTACCAAAAGAATTGGCAGTGGTCAAGTGCGCTGCTCACAAATCTGGCAATGACGATGTGACAGCCGGAAATAGATATGCTGACCAATTAGCCCAACATTGTGCAAGACACAGAATGTCAGGCAATATCAAATTGGGGGGAATCGGAAACAGCTGCCAACTTATGGTGTTTGAGGATGTATCAACTTGGGAGGAACTGAAAGAGTTGCAAAGGGCAGCAGAACCAGAGGAAAAGGAAAAATGGAAAAAATCTGGTTGTCGGCCAAGGAATGAAGATGGTGTCATTGTCTGTATTGATGGTATGCCTGTGTTGCCAGACAGCTTGCTTGCTCCTATGGCCCGACTGATACATGGAGATACACACATAGGGAGAGACGCAATGGTCCGGGTTTTCAAACAGGAATGGTACAATTCGAAGTTCAGGAACATTGCAGAGGCACTCTGCCAGAGGTGCTTAACTTGTCAGCAATTTAATCCTGGGAAGAAAACAGTAGTATTGCCAAGTACAATTGTAAAAGCAGAGGGCCCTTTTGTCAGACTACAAATTGACTTTATACAGTTGCCCCGCTGTAAAGGACTGAAGTACGTCCTTGTCATAGTCTTCCTGTTTTCAAAATGGGTGGAAGCTTACCCAGCTAAGAAATATGATGCTATTACTGTAGCCAAATTGTTACTAAGGGAACTGATACCTAGGTTTGGTTTTCCAGTCACAATTGAATCAGACAGAGGTGGGCATTTTTCAAATGACGTAATAGGTCAGCTCTGTGAAGCATTCAAAATTACACAAAAACTGCACTGTGCATATCATCCAGAGGCTTCTGGAGTAGTAGAACAGCTGAATGGCACTATAAAGTCAAGATTAGGGAAAATGTGTGACTCTACTGGAATGAACTGGATAGACGCTTTACCCCTTGTCCTGATGGGACTAAGAAGTATTCCAGACCGAAAAACAAGCCTGAGTCCCCATGAGATACTGATGGGAAGAGTAATGCAGCAAGCATGGGTACCAGGTCACAAACTGCTAAGTATTTCTGATGATTTAGTACTAGAGTACTGCAAGCAACTGGGTGACCAACTGCGTTCTATCTCTCACCAGATTGGGGAAGACGCCGTCGCCAGGCCAACAACTCCAGTCCATAATCTGAACCCAGGTGATTGGGTTGTACTAAAGAAACACACCCGGTCGAGTTGCCTTGCACCGAAGTGGGCAAAGCCAAGACAAGTGATCCTTGTCACCATAACCGCGGTGAAGTGCGGAGGTGTGCCAAAGTGGATCCATGCCAATCATACCAAGAGGGTGACAGAAGAAGAAGCAACTGAGGCTGAAGTTTGTGCAGCTGAAGGGTCTCAAGACGTTGGTCCTGAAATAGCTGATGACGAACAACCGAGCACCAGTCAAGAAGAGAGGGTCCCAGTAATCGATCTGACTCTTGATCCAATAAGAACCCGAAGATACACCTACTTAGATAGAGAGTGGGAAAGTGAGGACGAGACAGGAATAGAAGGAGATAGTCAGATAATCGAAATCCATGTCAAATCTGATGAGGAGGAAGGTCAGATAGGGACAGGGCAGGTTATCGACACACCGCCAAGAACTCCAGAGACTGAAAAGGGACAGTTAGAAATATGGGCTGAAGTTCATGCAGAAGAAAATCCAGGGGTCGAATTGCATGAACAGGATCAGATAGATATGGACGAATGCGTTCAGGAAACAGAATTTGAAACAAACAAAAGTGAAAATCAGATTACACCTGAACAAGGCCAGCTTAGTAACCAGGCAGAAGAGACTGAGATAAGACCTGGAATTAGTCAGACAGGAAGAGCAGAAGACAGCATTGAAATAAATGTGCCACAACTGAATGAAAATAAAAGACCATTGAAAGAAAGCAAAACAACAGTGCCAGTTAAAAGACTCAAAAAGAAGAAAAGTGAACCAAGATTCATAAAAAGACTGAGACTAAGACTGAAAACTGTAGAGGAAAAACTAGAAGACCGAAAACAGGCCTCCAGTGAAAAGGAGAAAGCTGGAGCCAAGCCTAAAAGAAAAAGTAACCTAATAAAAAGACAAAACGAAAAATATCAGAATACTGAGTGGACTTACCTAGTGTTAGAGGAATTTGAAGACCTCAAGCTAAGTGACGAGAGTGATGAAGAACTGATTGCTGACCAAGTTTTCGAAGAAGAAGATCCTACCTGAAAGTTACCCTGTGTAAGCAACCTGTTTAAAGTTGCAAAGAGGGGTTGGAAAACTTCTTTTGAGCCACAATGTCTGATTCCAATGTGAATGGAAGACCTAGAGGAAATTGTTGCAAAGTATGTTTGTGTAGTGTAGCAATAGTACTGATATTATGGATAGGACTAACCATTACTATTCCGTTCATGATGAGTAAAGACACTAACCTGTACCCTACTCAACAAGTGACAAAAGAGACAGAAGTTCTGCAAACAGAAGAGACACCACGAAGTGTAGAAAGACGTGAGAAAACACTTAGTCTTAGACAGACTAAAATGGACTTAGATGCATCAGATGAGGGAAGACTACATTATCACAGAATCAAAAACAGAACTCATTTAAATGTATTTGCAAACCTTTTAGTACACTACGTAGAAGCCATGGAAATAGAAGACTATTACGTTTGTATGAAGCTCCCACTTCTGTAGCTGAAGGTGTGACCTATCACCATTTACCCCTAACCTATGGAATTTCCTGTAGTATTTTAGCTAGCTTATTTTATAGAGGAACATTACAGTATTATTATTCTAACTCTGACGTAATCTTTTCTGAACTTCCTATACGTGAAAATCTGACTATTGTACATACCAAGAGTGATGTGACACGTTATATGGGAGAATACTTTCTGACAATAGGTACTATAGATTTAGGTGAAGCACACAGAGATAACTTGACCTGTTCATTACATGAACAAGAGAAAATGTTTCTAAATATGGCAGAGAAAAGAAGGGAAAGTTTCCAAAGAAAGGCAAATGATAAAAGACAGAAAACTCCTAAATGGGCAGAAAACATGGAAAGCACCTCAAATGGTGAAGTTAACCCTGCTTTGTTGCTGGATTTCGAAAGAAAAGGGAAACTTTGTCTTCATAGAGAAAAGACTAATTATTATAATAATATATTCATCGGTTCCAGTGAATGCGAACACAATTACAAGGTAATTGGAGGTTGGGGTTTCAAAAATGGGTCAGAACCTGTGTTTCCCGGAATTTATTATATATGTGGAAACAAGGCTTATTTCAAATTGCCGGATCACTGGTATGGAAGCTGCTATTTTGGAATTGTCTTCCCGAAAATATACCATGTGAATGACGCCGCTGGAAGCAATGAAAATACTAATGGATTAGTGCGTAGTAAAAGAGAAAGTGTAGGAGAAATTTTAGGTGATATATTTAGTGCATTGATACCTGGAGTGGGAGTGGTTCTGAATACACACAGAATTTGCAAATTCTCTACAGTGGTAGATCGGTTATCAACTGGCACTGCTGCTGGTTTCTTAATGGTCAATACCGAAATGGTTGCGATCAGACCAATGGTTTTACAAAATCGACTCGCTCTTGATACCTTATTAGCAAAAGAGGGCGGAGTCTGTAGAATGTTGAAAGCGCAACATTGTTGCACTTACATTCCTGACAAAAGTGTTGAAATTAAGAAATATGTGAGAAAGATAACTAATTTGGAAAAAGAGCTCAAACCACTGGAGGTTGACAGTGCCTGGAATAGACTAACTGATGGTCTCTCCTCTGTAGGTAGTTGGTTTTCTAACATAGGTAAAAGTCTTGTGAGTAAAATACTGATGCCAATAGCAGGAATAAGTTTAATAGTGCTAATAATAATAATTTGCTATAAATGTCAAAAATGCAAAAAGAAGTATGCTGTGACTAAGAGAGGAGTGAAACGGAATGTTGATGAGCTTGAATTGGAAGAACTGAATAATAACAATTATAAAAGAATAAAGAATGACCACCCTAATAAGGATGCTGAAAAAAGGTTGAACAAAAATTTCGTAGAAATTAAAATGGGTGAGCTGTGAAAGAAAAGGTTGGCATCTGGTTCCATTAATAGTGATGATAGTAAATATCATCAAAGAGGGGATTGATGGAGCAAGGATTTGCACGTTACGCGACTTGCTTGTATTCATGAACCTCAAATAATGTTAACGTCATAACCAATATGTTTGTCTTATTAATATTGCACTTTTACACTACACGGGGGTGTCCCAGTGAAGCTTGCCCATGTGTTTATTAATCCTAACTTCGCTTGCTTATTACATGGTCGCTGCTTTGCGGGATTCTAGTCTGCGCATGCGTCGGTCATACCCATGTGATGTGACGCACTCACAGTTCTGGAGGGAACGTGTCTCTCATGCGCCGTACAGCTAAAATGGCTGCTTTGTTTCTCACATGCTCTTCGCTTGCACTGCTGCTTTAGCCCAGCTGTTTCGTTCTGCTTAACTCCTAATGCTATAGTTATTATAAAGTTAGGGGTGTAGTACAGCCAATCATGGTATACAGTGTATCCATTATTTTCTGTGTTTATAAATTGTTTTCGCTTACTTTTCATGTATCGATCTTTGTGGGCCTGGGAGAGGTGTGCCACTCCATCTTTGAAGCCCGCGCGGTGCTTATCATGTGATAGAGGAAAAGAGGGTATTGCAGCAGTGGAACCCAGCCAGCTGGCTGCCGAAACTAAGATGCTCATGAGAACCTGAACTGTTCCCCAGCAAGAAGACTCAAACAAATACCTGCATTTGATACATTGTAATGTTGTACTGTGTACTCTATTGTTTTCCTAAACTCACATGCCATGGTAACTGAAATGTAAGGGGTGGGTTCAAGTATTGAATATTTAGTGTGAGAAAGTTCAAATTATAGGTGGTGTCATGACCTAACCACCTCTCTTGTCCAATCCGAAGTTGGGGATCCTTTCACTTGCAACATCATTGGTGGGTGGTACACGGACCCGAAAATAGTATAACTAGCCTAGGTTTAGCTAGAGAAATTGTCCGACTTGTCCGAATAACTGACCTGTCACTGACCCAACGAACTCTATAGGTGATTGATACAGAGAGCTGCGGGGCACTCTGTCCGTAATTTCCACAAACTCAGTCGGAGTTTGGAAACCTTAAGTGCTGGCAAAGCACTTTGCTGGGAGATTCGAGAACCCAATTGGGCTATTGGCAGATTCCTTGCAGAGAGGGAGTAGCGCAGGCGTTGCATCCGAAGCTGCAGGTGTTGGTCGTACCCTTTGGTGAGCCCGGTCCTGATCCAAATCCTGGGGTTATCCTGTCCTGACTGTCCATGAGCTGTACCTGCTCGCCTACTGGCATCCTAAGTCCTTGAGGGTCCTTTCCCGCCTTTCCCAACTGACCCGTGGCCAGGGTTAGTCTCCATCCCGTCCTAGGTAAATATATTCTGTGTGGGTGTTTGTCTATCTAAACCTGTTCTCTCTACCTTCTTAAATAAAGCAAACTTGCCTATGTTATTTTCCCTATCTTTATATAAATTTTTGACTTTCACGCAACGTGTTTACTAGCATGTTCCATATTTTCTTCCTACTTTTAGTCAAATACTGAACTGTTTACATATATAGTATGTTCCATTCTTACCCTCTCCTTAAAAAATAAGCGCATGTTGATATAGAAACTTTCATGAATTACGTCTCTTCTTTACCGTTAGCAATATATGAAAGCTTACTTTGATTAGTATGTTCCTTTTCTTTACCCACCTTTAGTGATGTTGTGAAAGTCGGTTAGAGTAAAATAGTGTGTTCCTTATTTTTCCCTTCCCTTTATTCTTCGATTTATAGATGATTCTCACTTTGATTCATAGCTACACTATATTTCTGATCTTAGTTATTGATAGTCTGATCTGTGTAAATCTCATTCTCATGGCATTTGATGATGAAAATTAATTAGATAAAGGTGTTGAAAACCTCTTGCGTTTGTGGTTATTACAAAATGGAAACAAATCAAATGTGCATGGTATTTATGTTTTCTACTTAGTCCCACAGCTAGCTCCTGATCCATTCTGATCTTAGGTACCTGTTTTCCGAGGATTGGTAAGTCAGGTACACGGAAATAAATAGAAAGGAACAAGGATTACTGATAGCGGGGTGTACGTTACCTGATTAATGAAATATAGTGATAAATACTTTATGGGCCCAGGTGTGCATATTTGGTAAAATAAGAGTCGGGAGACCTGCGCGCTCTATCACTACAAGTGCAGAAAAAGGAAATATATTTATTTCAAGAAAAGAGATTGGGTTTGTACCAGGTTCCCAAGTGTCACGTTAGTGAAAGGCAGGGTGAAGTATGTTGATGAAGTGAATGTGATCTGGAGTGCAGTACGGTTGAAAAGTGGAAATGGTGGAATATTGCAAGAGTGGTCAAAGTTCCTCATTTCTATCTTCTCGAGAGGGAAGATGAATGCTATAAGACTGGCAAAACTTACATTTTGGATGGGGAAGTTGGTTGTATTCTTGAGAAGCATCCAGTTAAAGTACTTGGGAAATTTAGGGATTTTGTCATGATGTCATTTATGAGAACCTCTAGTTTGTGTCATGATATAATTCATTGTTTATGCTTTCCAATATGCTCTTCATATAGTTTGCCAATGATTACAGTTGTAGCTTATTCTTATCTTATTATAGAGCATGGCAATACACCTTTGTCCTTCTTTTCTAGTTGTGTATTTATTTATGCAACTATTTATTTTTATCAATTTTTGTTTATTTATTTGATGTCAGTTCATTATTAGGAAAAGCTTAGTGTGTATTGCTTGTCTATTGTTTGATTGTAAAAGGGGGCGATATGTTATGTCCTGCTATTTCTTGTGCTCGTCTGTCTCCATGTCTCGATCCGGGCTTGAGTGTGGAACCTTGTGCCACATCACAGGGTGGTTGGAGATCAGTGACAGAGGAGTACTTACATGGCTGGTGATTGCCCTGTTATTGTATGACTACAATAAAGTACTTTGTAAGGACTAAGCGGCCTGGGCTCACATTATAATAATGACCCTTCATCAGGGCTGTGGGTGAGCAACCTTGTAAGCATTATTACATGTAAAACCCTCTATTGATTCAACACTTATCTTTGTTAATCTAGTATCTATATTTGTTCCTAATAGTTTTCCCTACCTAAGTCTTTGGTACTCACCCTATATGGTAGATCATTTTAGCATCCTGAAGTGAACTAGTGGTTAGGCGCTGAATGGACTCTAGACACTGGTGATGTCAACCGGTTGTCTTGTTGAACTTAATTAAAAACAAATTCCTACCTTCAAGTCAAGTTGTTTTGTGTACACAATCAATGAGGATGGGAATACTTACAGAGCCCATATTGCTTACCCTATGTGCCTACTGACAAGCCAGAGATTCAGACAAAATTATAGATGATGCTGTGCTAATCCTAACTTTAGTGAATACAACAAATCCAATGGTAAGATGAAGACGTAACTGTTAAAGGTTTATAAAGCATGCTACAACATTATTGGCATGAAAGTAAAGTTTATCAGAGGTTGCAAAACCCCTATGAGTGGTCAATAATGAATTAAGTGTTAAATATGGAAGATTATGTATAGTGGAAATAATAGTACATCCCCAAAAACTATGGGACAATTTCACAGATCGAGCACATAAATGCCACTTATGAAGGAGCTTGATATGGTCTGTATGGGTTCACATCACTGGTGGCCTGTTCTTGGCAGTGTGGTAGGAGACAAAATAAAATATTATTTCAGTTGGGCAGCTAGTGGCAAAATCTCAAGTACCCAGGGTTTCACTCTCTCTACTAGAACTTCCCTCCAAATCATGGAAAAATAATTCCCTATACAGAATTGGACATACAGACAATTCCCATGGGATGGAAGGTTCATACCAGTACTAATGGAGAACCCCTTTCAATGGATTGTAGATCAATAGTGTATAACATCACTACCTCTACCATAAAAGAATTACCTAGTGGATATTTATTTGATGAGGGCATCCTGAAGATTTGAATAATAAATGCACTCAAACTCTTAGGGAATAAAAAAGTTCCTCAGAAAAATGGTTGTAACACACCTAAGAACTGTTATTTGTGTGCTCAGGAAAGAGCTATCAGCCTGGATCCTGGATACAAATAATAATATACTTAACAAGGGATGCTTACAACTGGCAAAAGTAAACAGAGTATTTATAAAAAAGAGACATAAATGATATGGGCCTACTGTACTACGCCAGACCCCATTACTGGGATAACATCTCCTTTTGTATCTGTTAAAGGGAGAAAGACTGTCTTTAAGACGGCATCTGCTTTATTACGATTAGAGGGAATAGTGGAAGTAAACAGGAGGGTCATCAAAGACTGATATGAAAGGAATAAATATAAAATTACAAAGCAAGGTGCTAGACCTACATCCTTGGAGGGATCGTCCATCAAACTTTTTTGCCTGCTTACATCCTCTTTATGCTGTATCTTTTTGTTGGCCTTACAACTTCTGACCTGTGCTAAAGTGCATGTACTTAAACATGGTGACATTGGTGTACACCCAATTGGCATTTTTAGTTTACTTATAAGTCCCTAGTAAGTTGATATACCATATACCCAGGTCCTGTGGTCTAAATGCTGCTAGTGGGTCTGCAGCACTAGTTCTGCCACCCGTCACCAGCACAAGTAGCATTTCAAACATGTCTCAGGCTTGCCATTGCAAGGCCTTGCTGTGCAGTTTACTGTCACTTCAATGTCACATTTAAAACTACTTGCCAAGCCTTAAACGCCTCCTTTATTACACATGACGCCCCTAAGGTATGCCCTTGGTGCCCTAAGGGCAGGGTGCTGTGTAAATAGAAGGTAGGAAGTGTACTTTTAAGTTTTACATGTCCTGTAGTGAGAGACAGCTACATTTGTTTTTCAGTACTGTGAGGCCTACTCCTCTCATAGGCTAGCATTGGGAATTTCTTAATATACTTTTAAGCTGAAATTCCTGATCAGAAAGGAGTAGACGAGGCATGTTTTATACCTTGGGAATAGTTATGATAGTTCCTCTCTAATGGTAAAGTTGGTTTTAAAATTACTATTTTAGGAATGCCACTTTTAGAAAGTGAGCCTTTCTCTGCTCTTACTGCTCAGTGTGCTTTGCAGCCTCTCTCTAATACACATCTGTGGTGGGTGACAGCTTCACTTTGTGCATTACCTCTAGACAGCCACAAACACAGAAAGGGTGGGTCTGACAGAGAATTAATCTGTATTCATCTGCATTATCATAGTTCGTCCTGAGCAGGAAGAAAGGGGAGAGTTGACAATGACACCTGAATAGGCAGTGTCCTATTTCCCACACAAAGGGCTGAATCTGTAGCCAGGGCTAGGAAGAAAGGGGGACCTGTGCACTTCAAGGGCCTGCTTTGAAGTCACCCCCACTTCAAAGACACAACTGGGTATAAGTACAGGGTCTCTGACACTACCAAGAGAGTACACTACTGGAACAGTGAATAATTATGCCAGGAGTAATGACTGCTGTGCTACAAGGATTGTCACTCTGTTTGACTGCTGCTCTGGAAGAACTGCTTTTCTGCTTTGCTGTGCTTCCCTGCTGCTTGCTGCTCTCTGCCCTGCTGAGGACAAGGACTAGACTCATTTCACTTGAACCTGGAGTGGCTTCAAGGATTTGCTGCCTTGCTGTCTTGCCCCCTGTGTTGAAGTCTCAGGGCCATTAACCCTACAACAGCACCTGGACTCTGCCATCTCTGAGTCCTGCCCTGCTAAGTGGTGCCAATCCAGTCCTGGGCCCTTGAAAATGAGCTTCTGCTCTGCAGAACCATAAAAATCGATGCAGAGATGACCTTGCACGATTGTAACTGACACATTGCCCTTCGATGCTGATGCAGGATCGGATCGATGACCACTTCAATGGACTGTATGGCTCAATGACATAGGAAAGGACAGCTCGACAACGGCCTATCGCCTGCATCAGAAAGGTGTTCATCGACAAAGCTTTCATTGCCTGCGCAGATCGAATCTGACTGATTTAGTATTCTGTTGTAAATAGATGATGATAGATGACAGGATACTTCTAGTTGATTACATGTAGATTTATTCCAAGACACAGCAGAGTACAAACCTCGCCAGCTGACCAGACCATCAACTGACCCAGGTAGAACCCTCTGGAACAAGTTAGAACACTCACAGGTATTCTGGGAAGCTGAGAAGGTGAAAACAATAAGGAAGGGCTAATGACTACTGTCAGCCATATTACAGGAAGAATCAATATACAACACATCTTCCTCCTTTACAGAAAAGAAATGAAACAAACATAAAAAATAAAGCTTAAGATATGGGAGACAACAACAATAATATTAAAGACAGATAGGAGGTCTAAGACGACTTGAACTAATTTTATTTCATGAAGGCAAAAGAGCATTTTGGGGCAAATGGTGTAAAAGTGAAGTGTGAGGTGAGACACAACACTCAAAACAACTAATAGGCATCACCACTACCTACTCCCCTCAGACTGACAAAACAAGAAAAGATAGTCCACTCTCTCCGATCCGTCTTTGACCAGCAAATCAGGAAGAGACAGTCAACTCCCTCAAATCTGTTTCCGTCCATCAACACTTTACGCTCTGAGTTGAAGATAAACAGTTCAACATACTCCTTTGTGCTTTACAAATACCACAGTCTTAGATACAATTTGAAGATTCCAAACATAGGTAATCTTCAAGATTACTAAGTGAAGTATCACAAGCGATGCAAAGAGATTCTTTTTCTTTTTTTGCTTGAAGCTTTCACTTAAAAAGATGGATACATAGTCCTAGATGTGACTAACTTAGACGCAATGTGGACCACTGTCCATCCTCAGTGTTAATCCTGGAACCTTTATCCCAAATTCAGGATTTCTGACCTTTGCCTCCATTGTGGACTCACTGTCCATACTCTGTCCTGGAACCTTTGTCCCAGTTGTGGACTTTCTGTCCAGACTCTGACCTGGGACCTTTGTCCCCGTTGTGCACTTACCGTCCAGGCTCTTCATCTTGGTACTGGGACATTCCCTGTTCCGGGACAACCTTGTCCCCTCTTGCACGACCATTGTCCATACTTTGTTATATATTTCTTTTTTTAAAAGGCCTTTGTGCCCTCTTGGTCCTGGGACCACTGTCCAACCTGTTTCTAGAACCTTTGTTTGCTTTTTGATCCGGGACCTTTGTCCCCTCATGGTTCTGGGATATGTGTCCCTTCTAAATTGTGGAATAATGTCCAAGGCCTTTGCCCTCCTACTGCTCCTGGGACCAAAGTCTCCTTTCTGCTTCTTTGTCGTGGTTAAGTACTAGCTTCCAGTTAAAGTTAGAGTCCGACGGCGCACTTATGGCCTAGCTTTGCCCTGCTCTAGGACTTACAGAAGCGAAAACATTTATTTCTTGCAGGTCCTATACACCGCTAGTGATAAACATTTGTCCATAGGTTCTCTGTCAGTATACTAGTTCCTCATGCACAATTCTGGGCTGAAATGTCCTCACAAAACCACAACGGATATGGTTTGCTGAAACAAAAGGATAGTTTGCCCTGGAATGCAAATGAGATTACTTAAAAAGGCCATAAGATGGCGCTGCTGCAAAGGATTCCACACATAAATCAATCAATCAGCAAATTTGTAGAGCGCGCTACTCACCCGCTAGGGTCTCAAGACGCTGGGGGGAGGGTGAGTTGCTACTGCTCGAACAGCCAGGTCTTGAGTTGTTTCCTGAAGGAGAGATGGTCCTGGGTCAGCCGTAGGTGGGTGGGGAGGGAGTTTCATTTATTTATTTTATTTTTTAGAAGCTGTAACTCGTGTCACTTTTTAAAAATTACAGAATGCTGTGTTCTTTGCGCAACCATTTTAAATATTGTTCTTTCCCTACCTCCACACTTGTTCTTCCTGGGGGCCCACGCGATTTCAAGCGGCCGATTTGGGCACTTGGGACGCAGGACTAGGCACTCAAAACCACTTTCTCAAGTACCATCTTGGGTGTACTCGAGGTCGGCTGGCTAGTGCTCAGGGCGATTTGGCCCATCACTACAAATAGAGCTGAACGACTCGCCTCTCAATGATAGTGCTTGAAACTCCTGAGGCGGAAGCCGGGAGTCAGGGACTTTATTTCGTTTATTTACTTTATTTTTTAGAAGCTGTAACTCGTGTGTCACTTTTTAAAAATTACAGAATGCTGTGTTCTTTGCGCAACCATTTTAAATATTGTTCTTTCCCTACCTCCACACTTGTTCTTCCTGGGGGCCCACGCGATTTCAAGCGGCCGATTTGGGCACTTGGGACGCAGGACTAGGCACTCAAGACCACTTTCTCAAGTACCATCTTGGGTGTACTCGAGGTCGGCTGGCTAGTGCTCAGGGCGATTTGGCCCATCACTACAAATAGAGCAGAACGACTCGCCACTCAGTGATAGTGCTTGAAACCCCTGAGGTGGAAGCCGGGAGTCAGGGACTTTATTTCGTTTATTTACTTTATTTTTTAGAAGCTGTTACTCGTGTGTCACTTTTTAAAAATTACAGAACGCTGTGTCTTTGCGCAACCATTTTAAATATTGTTCTTTCCTCTACCTCCACACTTGTTCTTCCTGGGGGCCCACGCAATTTCAAACGGCCGATTTGGGCACTTGGGACGCGGGACTAGGCACTCAAGACCACTTTCTCAGGCGCCATCTTGGGTGTACTCGAGGTCGGCTGGCTAGTGCTCAGGGTGATTTGGCCCATCACTACAAATAGAGCTGAACGACTCGCCTCTCAATGATAGTGCTTGAAACTCCTGAGGCGGAAGCCGGGAGTCAGGGACTTTATTTCCTTTATTTACTTTATTTTTTAGAAGCTGTAACTCGTGTGTCACTTTTTAAAAACTACAGAACACTGTGTCTTTGCGCAACCATTTTAAATATTGTTCTTTCCCCTACCTCTACACTTGTTCTTCATGGGGGCCCACGCGATTTCAAGCAGCCGATTTGGGCACTTGGGACGCGGGACTAGGCCCTCAAGACCACTTTCTCAGGTGCCATCTTGGGTGTACTCGAGGTCGGCTGGCTAGTGCTCAGGGCGATTTGGCCATTCACTACATAATGCCCCTCACAATTTGTTCGCGCAGCGGACGAGCTCAGCGGGCACGCCGTTGGCGCGACGGAGGTGCGCCTGAGGTAAGCCCGTCTGCGCCCGTCCGCGCCAGAACGGGCCCAGGGCCCAGTACCCTGCCCTCTCATGCTCTTAGCTCCCTACAGTACTCCAGGGATTCTTTGCACTCATTGAGACAGCCGCCCTTGCCCCCTTGCACTCATCCAATCACAATCAATGGTTCAAGCAATTACTGCCCCCACTGCTCATATATGACATTCATTGATGAGCCCTGCCCCCGCCCTCATACGGTCCTCAATATTGCGCTGCTAAATTGAAGATCTCTGCCTAAACATGCGCAGGAAATGTATCTACTGCTTGAGGACCATCAGCTGGAGATTCTGTTCTTAACAGAAACATGGCTAACCCCAGATTCCGACCCGGACATCGTCCAGGCCTTGCCTGTAGGCTTCCTTATTCAACATCTCGACCGATCGAAGGGAAAGGGAGGGGGAATTGCCAATATTTATAAAGATCATCTCTCCTGCCGGCTCCATGGGAGCCCCACACCTGATTGTGAAAATGTCCACTTCGCTATTTTGGTCTCTCCATGTAAATCTCTATCTGGTATTCTTATTTACCGTCCCCCAGGTGCAATTGGACAATTCTGCAGCGCTCTTTTGGAAACGTCACTGGCCTTGGCCAGCACACTTTCTAACCTTATGATTTTGGGGTCCATTTTGATAATGGGGGAGACAGTATAGCCACCGAACTGTCATTGGATCTAGCAGCGTACCAGATACATCTGGGAAACCATCAACCCACACATATTCAGGGGCATCTTTTGGATCCCATCTTTTCGAATATCCCCGATCTTAAAGTGCTGTCACTGCCCCGGTACCGTGGTCAGACCACTTTCTTATACCCTTTAGCTGGCGGACTCTGGTCACTCTCCATCCGAAACCAGCCCCCAGTAGGCCTGCAAGGCCTTGGTCAAAACTGGACCCGGAAAAATGGCAGCACATATTGGAGCTTTCCTTTCCAAATTCTGAGGCAGATCCAGTATTAGCGGATGCTATGTTCTCTAAGTGGGTTGAAAACTCCCTGGACATAGTTCTCCTGAAGAAATTGACCCTCAAACCACGGGGCAAAATCACCTTGCCTTGGTTCACTAAGGAGGTCCGTCTCCAAAAAAAACTGTGTAAAAAGTCCGAAAGGGTATGGAGAAAAAACTTTGATTCTCTTAAAAAGCATGAATACAAACTTACAATACAAAATTATAAAAAGACCCACAAATCGGCGCAAGCAGCTTTCTTTGAAGAAAAGATTAGATCCTTTTCTAACTTATCAAAAGAAACCTTTCAAATCGTGAAAAAGCTCTTAAAAACCCCTGAGCCCCCGAGCCCGGTGGCCCCCTCGGTCAACCGCTGTAATGAACTAGTGGAGTTCCTCGATCAGAAGATTAAATAAATTCTGAAACATCTTCCCCCGCATAACTCTGAGGACCCGTTCGAGACGCTATCACCAGCATCACAGCAAGCTGAACCCAGATTGGATACGTTTACCCCCATTACATACAACACTCTCTCTCCCATTTTACAGTCAATTAAAAGCGGTTCTCCACTAGACCCTGCTCCTTTGAAGATTTTAAAATTAGGGGCACCTACCATCCTGGCCCCTATAGTGAATTTGATCAATACCTCCCTTTCACAGGGCATCGTACCACCGAGCTGGAAGCAGGCCGTAGTTAAAGCTTTACTAAAAAAAAACAACCTTGATCAACTGGAATTGAATAACTTCCGGCCTATTTCCCTCTTGCCTAGCATCAGCAAGGTGGCAGAAAAATGCATCAATCACCAGCTATCTGATTATCTAGAATCAAGTAACCTACTTAAACCCTCACAGATCGGCTTTCGCCCTGGCCAATGTACGGAGACCACTATGATCGCGGTAGTCGAAGAGTCCAGAAAGATCATAGACTCAGGGGGATCAGTGGCAGTGATCCTACTGGACTTGAGTGCGGCTTTTAATACAGTGAACCATCTCACGCTGGTCCATCGGCTCAGGGTTTTCGGTATCTCTGGATTGGCCCTGTCCTGGTTGAAGTCTTTCATAGACAACCGCACATTTCAAGTGGCAGAGGGAAATTTCACCCCCAACAAACCCCAGTACACTGTGGCGTCCCTCAGGGCTCATCCCTGAGCCCTACGCTTTTTAATGTGTACATGTCCCCACTTGAAAAAATTGTCACGCCATATGGTATCAAACTTCTGACCTATGCCGATGACACCCAGCTTGTTGTATCACTAAGTCAACAGGATCACCCTTCCATCGATCTCTACTCCTGTCTGGATGATATAACGGGCTGGATGGACCGGTCCCATCTTAAGCTCAACAGTGGTAAGACGGAGATCTTAGTCATGGGCAATCAGGCACACTTCCGACCTGAGACTCTATGGCCCCCTTGCATGGGTCCATCCCCAATCCCAAAGTCTGATATTAAAAGCCTAGGGATCTGGCTAGACCAAGAGCTTACGCTCAACACCCAAGCAAGAAAAACTGCCGGAACGTGCTACGGTCTTCTCCGTACCTCCCGCAAAATTCTTCCCCTGCTCCCTGCCCAGTCGAGGAAGATGCTGATCCAGGGCATCATACTGTCCAGACTGGATTATGGGAACGCCCTTTATCTAGGTGCTCCAAGGAAAGTGACGGCTAAACTGCAGGTTGAGCTAAATACCGCTGCCGGCTTCTCACGGGCGCCACCAACCGCAGTTCCGCTAAGCCAGCCCTTAGGTCACACTTCATTGGCTTCCCATATGTGAAAGAGTACATTTCAAAGCTCTGTGCTTGGCCCATAAATTCATGCAGGGTAAGGCCCCCCATCCTAAAAGATCTCATCGTTCCATATAATACCAATAGAACCCTTCGCTCTACACATCTCCACCTGGCCTGAGTACCTAGGATCAAAAGGATGCTATCAGGAGGCCGCCTCTTCTCATACAATGCCTCCAAACTATGGAACTCACTTCCAATGGATATTCGTGCTCAGCCTAACCTGCTCTCATTTCGCCGACTCTTGAAGACCTGGCTGTTCCCCTAATTCCGTCTCATCCATCTCACTTGCTCTATCACTAGCGCTGGGACGCTTGCGGGCACAGCCATGCGCTCTAGAAATCCGCAAACATAAACAAACATGTCTTGGCTGCCAGGTAGGAGAAGGATCTTTCTCCGGCGGTGGATCTGCGAATTCGTGGGACGGTGGAAAGGGCGAGGCTGGCGGATCCGAGCTGGCAAGTGGGTGTGTAGAATGCGAGGCGGCTGTTGAGGTATTTGGGGCCCATGTCGTGGAGAACCTTGTGTGCGTGGGTGAGGAGTCTGAACGTGATCCTCTTGTTGACGGGGAGCCAGTGCAGGTCCTTCAGATGGGCAGAGATGTGGCTGTGATGAGGGATGTCCAGGATGAGTCGTGCGGAAGCATTCTGTACGCGCTGGAGTCTTTTCTGGAGTTTGGCTGTGGTTCCAGCATAGAGGGTGTTCCCCTAGTCCAGTCGGCTGGTGACAAGGGCCTGGGTGACCGTCTTCCTGGTTTCGGTGGGGATCCACCGGAAGATCTTTCTGAGCATGCGCAGGGTGTTAAAGCAAGATGACGCGACGGCGTTGACTTGCTTGGACATCGTGAGGGAGGAGTCCAGGATGAAGCCCAGGTTGCGACATGGTCCGTCAGCTTGGGTGCGGTGCCCAGGGCAGGGGGCCACCAGGAGTCATCCCAGGCAGAGGGAGATGGTCCCAGGATGAGGACTTCCGTCTTGTCTGAGTTCAGTTTCAGAAGGCTTCATCCACTCCGCGACGTCCTTCATTCCTTCCTGGAGGCTGGCTCTGGCGGTGGTGGGGTCGTTGGTGAGGAAGAGGATCAGCTGGGTGTCGTCGGCATAGGAGATGATGTTTAGGTTGTGTTGACGTGCGATGGCTGCAAGGGGGCTAATGTAGACGTTGAAGAGGGTGGGGCTGAGCGAGGATCCTTGCGGAACGCCGCAGATGACTTTGGTGGCCGCAGATCGGAACGGGGGAAGGCGGACTCTCTGTGTTCTTCCGGCGAGGAATGAGACGATCCACTCCAAGGCTGTTCCTTGGATTCCGGTGTTGCTGAGGCGTTGTATCAGGGTGCGGTGACATACGGTGTCGAAGGCTGCTGAGAGGTCCAGGAGGATGAGTGCAGCTGTTTCCCCGTTGTCGAGCAGGGACCTGATGTCGTCGGTAGCTGCAATGAGGGTGGTCTCGGTGCTGCGGAAGTCGGACTGCGAGGGGTAGAGGGATCCGTTTGTCTCGAGGAAGGAGGAGAGTTGTTTGTTGATGGTCTTCTTGATGACTTTGGCAGGAAAAGGGAGGAGCGAGATGGGACGGAAGTTCTTGAGGTCCGTGGGGTCCGCGGTGGGTTTCTTCAGGAGAGCGCTGATCTCTGCATGCTTCCAGTTCTCCGGAAAGGTGGCGGATGCGAAGGAGCTGTTAATGATGTCCTGCAGTTGGGGTGCGATGATGGCGTCAGCTTTTTAAAAAAAAAAAATTCTTGAAAATTATGTCAGCAGACAGACACATGGTGAATCAATCATAAAAACAGAAAAGATCTTCAAAGTATAGTTAGGTTACAAAACAATTGTACAAATGAAATGCAGCTTAAAAGCATACATCGTTATTACATTAATACATAGCATTTTGTTCCTATAGGAGGGAAGATCATAGAGTACATTAATTTATATCCATAGTTTACTTCAAATTACGAGCCTATCCACATTGCAATGGGATGCCACAATTTACTCCCCTGTACTTTCCTTCTAATACCCTTGGTTCTGTATAACGCCATCTCACGATGATATGTGGAAAGCAGTCTAGTTTGCCAGTCAATAAAGGTTGGCGATGCACCGTCCAGCCATTGAGAGGTAATACATAAACGGTAGATGTCCATACAGATAAATACAAATCCCTGCTCAACGGGCGGCCAATCATTCAATACATTTTCTTGACACCTGAACATCACCAACGTTGGTGATATTTGCATTGGTATGCCCAGATTAACCGTAATAAAAACCTCAACATCTTTAATAAATTTAGAGAGCTTAAGACAGGAGAAAAACATGTGGGGGCGTCAGCCGCATACAGACCACACCGATTACAACTAGTCCCCCTACCAGAATTCCATTTGGCCAATTTCCAGGTGTGTAATATAATCCAAAAATTGACATAAAATGCTGAGACTTTAAGGGTCCGTTAAAAAGAACATTAGTTGCAAGCTCAATACTTCTTGTAAGGTTAACCCCCTCCATCCCTTTATTAATCCATTTTCGCTCACAAGCTTCTAGGTCATCATCCATTTTAGCCATAAATAATTGATAAAGGAAATCCATTTTAGCCCTTAGTCTAAGTACTTCCATAATCTCAATTTTATTTAATATAATCACCTTCTTATTTAATTTCTGTTCGCCAAAACTGCGGACCTGAAAATATTTTAAAAAATCCCTTTGAACTAAATTATGATTCTTCTGTAGAAATTCAAATGAAACAAAATGAGTCCCCTGAAATAAATCCCCAAGGTGACAAATACCCAGATTATGCCATCTGCCATTACATGATCACCAAAAATCTCAGGTAGCAAATAACAATTTTGAAGGGGGGTATAGACACTCATATTTGGGCCTATCCCTAGTTTCTTTTTTGTTTTCCTCCATATTACATACGCAGCAGTAACAGCCTTAAATTTAGTTTTTTTTATAATAGCTTGGCTCAATTATACAATTTAAGCACTGCTTTGCTTCTGATCCCAAAAGCATCTCAAAAATTGAGGGGGCAGCAAAATCTGGTGTTGGATCTTCCGGCAAAATTAGCACCCCCATATGTTGCAATATAGCAATCCAATGGTATAGTTGAAAATCAGGGACCGCCCAGCCTCCGCTCTCTCTAGGTAAAATGCACCTTTTCAAAGCTCGTCTGGCATGGTGATAGCCCCAAAGAAATCTTGAGCAAATTCTCTGAATTCGAGAAAAAAAACCTGCAGGTATTAAAAATGGGATGGCACGGAATACGTACAAAAATTTTGGGAAAATAAGCATTTTTAGGACGTTACTGCGACCGAAAAGTGAAAGATGTAGGTTGTTAATCCTTTCTAATGTTTTATTGGATGAGACAATAATGGGATCAAGATTTATAAAAATAATATCCTCGACCTTCGATGTGATCTTAATACCGAGATAAGTTGCCTCGGTCTCGAAAGTCATATTTTCAGGGCAACCTGTCTGTGAGTGGATCATTTGAGTTTTAGTAACATTTAATTTGTAACCAGAAAACTTCACGAAGACTCCTGCATCCTCAATTATACGGGGTAAAGCATCAGCAATATTTGACGTTACCACAGCGATATCATCTACGTACGCAAATACTTTGAAGGATCCGGTGTTAAGCGGTACGGATTTTATCTCTCTCTAAAGTAGCTATAAAGGGGTCAATATATAAAGCGAACAGCAAGGGGGAACAGGGACAACCTTGTCTCGTCCCCCTTGCAATCGCAACCTCACCAGAAACATCCCCACTTACACAAATTACAGCTGATGGATGAGAATACAGAGTTTGTTTAGCTGTAATAAACTCTGACGGAAATCCCTTCCAGGCCAAGACTGCCCACAGGAACCGCCACGAGACACTGACGAATGCCTTTTCGGCATCCAACAGGGCGACGCCAACAGGGGATTTACTACTCTGTGACCAGTCCAGTATGGAGACAATCCTTTTAATATGGTCAGTGGTGTCTCTGCGCTGAATAAACCCATGCTGCCTTACTGAGACTAGCCCACGAATCAGGTCACTCATCCTGTTCGCCAGAATTTTAGAATAAATCTTAATGTCTGCATTCAGTAACGAAATTGGCCTATATGAGCCCAATTCTGTTTCTTTTTTCCCTTTCTTTTTGAAAACTACAATTGTTGCTTTAGACCATGAATCTGGTGCCTTGCCTAGAAAACCTGTTGACATGTTTCCACCAATTCAATCTTTAATACGTTCCAAAACATGCGATAAAGTTCTAAAGGGATGCTATCGGGGCCCATAGCCTTACCCTGTGCCAAACCTAAAAGTGCTATTCCACCTCAGTGCAATCCAGAGGGATAGATAATGTTGTTTTACAGCGATCTGGCAGTGTCTCAGAAGTCAACTCACAGAGATACTCCTTCTCATCCCCAGCGCTTATTCCAAGCCCCGTTCCAAACCCCGGATTACTATATATTATTTGGTAAAATCCTTGAAACGCCTCAGGAACCCCCGCCTTAGTTTCTTGCATAGTCCCTTGTAAAGGATGTCATTATAAAATGCCCTCTCCCCTAGCCTCTTCGCCAATAATCTACCAGTGTTTTCACTAAATTCATACGCCTCTTCTTTGTGCTTTGTAAATTTTTTGGCAATCTGATCAGCAATATTGGCATATGCAGACGATCTAGCGATAGTAAGATCCTGTTGAGCCTTTTTAATTAGAGTTGATTCCAAACCAAGGCGTATTGAATCAGCTAAATTGCATTCAGCAATAGTGACCCGTATAAAATCTTGTTGATGCTTACTCAAGACCTTCCTAGGTTTATATTTGGAGAAGCTAAGAGTTTCTCCTCTAACAACTGATTTGAACCTGACCCAGACAATCTCCTGTGAGGCCGTACCTTTATTGGCAATAAAGAATTCCTGAATAATCTTACACATACATTGATAATACTCCTTATCAGCTAATAATTTCCTATCAAAAGCCCAGGGTCATGGGCCTAATTGAAACCCCGAGTCCAGAACCAGCTCTAGAATCACCGGATTATGGTCAGAGACCAATTTGGGCTGAATTGGAATATTAACTTTAGATAATAGAGCTGCAGCAATAAAGAAATAGTCTAATCGAACAAATTTGGAATGTGGAGCAGAAAAAAAGGTAAAACCAGGGTTCTCAGGGAGCAATACGTTCCAGACATCATGCAGGCCATGTTCTATCATTAAACCCCGTAATGCAGAATACATTAACTTCTATCTGCCTGTATAGACACGGGTTGATCGGACATTGAAACCAGCAGCAATATTTATATTGAAATCACCGCACATTACCACAGGTTGTGGCCATTGGGCTATTTCAACATTAATAAAATCCAATAATTCGGCATCATCCAGATTAGGACCATCAATATTTCATAGGGTAAATGTCTGTTGCCCAATCTTAAACTCTCCAATAGCCCAGCGACCCCATCTGTCTGCTGCTGCCTTAATACAGCTGCCTACTCCTCGTTTTATCAATATAGCTACCCCTCTTTTCACCCCCGTTTGTTTAGAACATACTGCCAACACATACCCAAATTCTTTAAATATCCACTATTGGCCCACGCAACATGGGTGTCTTGTAAACATAATATGTCGATATGTAATATTTGCACAATTTTCGCCAATACCTGCCATTTTTTAAAATCGTTAAGGCCACATATGTTCAGCGTACAAACAAATATTAATTTTCCTATCCATTATCATCAAAAACAACGTAACCAACTCACATACGGCTACCTCCGCTGATAAAACTGTGGAACTCTCAGGGCATACATTACTCCTCCTTGCATCATTTACAACCACATGCTTTTGTTCTGAGGCTGACTTTTCACCCACCCACCACCTACCCACCAAGCCCAAGCCCTCCCCCCCCACTCCCACCCTTCGCAACCACCCTCCCCCCTAGCACCCTAGCCAACACATGAGGCCCAGGGTACATCAGTCCCTGTAGAATATGGAATGCCGTGTCCCCACCGCCCTCCGGGTCTCTCCAAAAAAAGAAATATGAAGATAAGTTTAAACACCATAAAGGGCGGAAAAAGAACCAACAGAAAGAGAAATACAGACCCGCCAATAAACTATTTCAACTATTTCCCCACCCCTTGCTCTATTTTATACCCTCAAGATATTCTTTGGCCTTAACTTCAGACAGAAAGAATTTTGTTTGCCCCTTAAACATAACTTTGAGTTTAGCCGGATTCTGCAAATACACCATGTCGTGTTCTGTAGCCCCCAAGGAACACACAGGAAGCGATCGGTGCAAGCAGGTATTCGTTTATTGTTTCCTTATCACAGCATATGTATTCCCCGACCTCTTGCCTCGAGGTCCTGCTTCCCAATGTCCTCGTCCCCTCGTGTCCCCTCCCCTGACCGGAACTGGTGTCTGGTGTCCCCTGGCCTCCGCCTTGTGCCCCAGGGTCCTAGTGCCCCTGTCCTGGACATGACATCTCCCCCCTTGTTGCAAAACAAACATTTCACAACAAACAGTTTGCTGGAGGTTGCCTGTGGTCAGAAGGAGATGAGGAGAGATATGTGGAGAGAGAGAGATAGAGAGAGATAGAGAGAGAGAGAGAAGAGAGAGAGAGAGAGAGAGAGAGAGAGAGAGAGAGAGAGAGAGAGAGAGAGAGAGAGAGAGAGAGAGGGAAAAGCTTCCACTGGCCTCCGTCTCTTTACACACCACTGCCCCTTTTTGTTGAAATTCGGGTATCAATTGGCGCAGATGCCATCGTTTAGAGACAGCGGCCTGACAAAAGTCTGGTCTAACAAAAAAGCTGCAGTCCTTAGTGAGTGCTTTCTTATCAGGTCGTGCTCGCAAAAAAATGTCTTCCCGAGCTAGGAAAATATTAAAGCAAACTATAATTGCCCTTGGAAGGTCCTCTTCTCCTAAACGTGGCTGTTTCTTTTTAGTATTACATTTTTTTATTGAACAAAAGACTCTCATACAATGCAGCAAACATACAGCAGACAGTGTATATGCGACAAGTGCTAAATATGAAGCAAGAACATCAGGGTAAGGCATATCAGAAGGCGTACATGGCAAAAAGGACCCCTGTTCCACACCGAAATGCGACTGAATAAGATGCGCAAGAGTAAATGCCAGAAGAGAGAACAAACCCCACCACACCCCCCAGACCCCAACCCCGTCTCAGCCTACCCACCCACCACCCTCGTTCCAGGTCCAGTTCCTCACAACACACACGCATCCAGTCACTCAACCTTAGTTCAAGCATCGAGCTGAGATAGCCGCAACAGCCGTAGGTAACGGGGGCAGGTCACCTCCCTGAATTCTGTGGCCAACAGGGACAAGAAGGGTTGCCATAATTCAGCATATTTAGCCCCCTCTCCCGCTTTCACCAGGGACAGCTTCTCTATTCCTAAGACTGACCAAAGTCTGCCCAACCAACCCTGCATCGTGGGCACATGTGCCGTGCGCCATAAGGCCAGAATAGCCTGAAAGGCGGAGCCCAGCGCTATTGCGATTAACCTCCCTCTTCTAGCCCTCAGGGGAAAAGTAATGGCGTTGGGAAGCCCCAAGAGAACATAGGCCGGGAATCTTGGAATCTCTGTATCAAAGTGAGTTTCTATCTCATCGAGGACCACCTTCCAGTATCCCTGAATGTGTGTGCAATCCCACAAGAGGTGTGTCAATGTGCCTGTCTCTGCGCAGCCCCTCCAACAGGTTGCATCCCTGGAAGGATCCATCTCATGCAACCGTTCGGGCGTGTAGTATCAGTATGACACCAGCTTGGTAAAAGTGTCCATGTGGTAAGCAGAGTGTCAGGCCCGATAACAAATGTCCTCCCATTCCTTATTGCTCAGGTCCCTTCCCAGCTCCTCTCCCAGAGTGCCCTCCACGCATTATAAAATCGGGAATATGTATCGCTCCAGTAGCAATCGGTAGAGACCCGAAATAAGTTGTTTGTCTGTCATCCGGGAGAGAAGCCAGTACTCATATTGGCTGAGCTTTCAGTCAGCTCCCTCTCGCACTCGGGGGTCAAGCGCCCAATGACGCACCTGGAAATAACGGTGGCGCTCCGATTCTGGAAGGCCATGATCCTGACGTAGGCGCTCAAAAGGTGCCACCCCTCCGTCGGAGTGCATGTGGAATAAGACCCGACAGCCCGCCGGGCGCCACCGAGCGAACGCCCGCACATCCCTACCGGGCCCAAAGTCTGGATTTTCCAGCAGCAGCGTCAAGGGCGATGGAAACGTCGTCAGACCAAGTCGGGCGTTAATCTGGTCCCACACCTCCAGAGGCACTCTGGTGATGAAAGAGGTGTATAGATTAGGTGGTCTGTGTTGTCTATGGAGGAAGGGGACCTCCTGCAGAGGGCGTCCGGCCACCGCCTGATCCTGAAAGAGCCAGTGCCGCTCCGACTCCCACCTACTCCACTCCACTAGGGTGCGGAGTTGCGTCGCATGGTAGTAAAGCATCAGATCAGGCAGCCCCAGCCCTCCTTGCTCTGGAGGGAGCATCGTCAGCCGCAGTTTCATCCTCGGGCACCTTCCGTTCCAGATAAACTGCGCAAGTTCCGATTGAGTTTGGCGAATCCAACCCTCAGGCGGTCGGAGCGAGATAGCCTGGAAGATATACAACACCTGTGGCAAGATAGTCATCTTTACCGCCGACACCTGTCCCAGTCAGGAGAGAGGCAAATGCCACCAACGTCCCAGCTCCGCGCGAACAGTACGGCGGAGGGTGGCATAGTTGATACCCACCGAATCCTGCAAAGTTGCCGCCAATTGGATCCCCAAGTAAGGGACCGCCTCCGAGGACCAGTGGAAGGGAAAGCACTCCTCCAGAGAGGAGTGAGTCTGGTGCTCTAGGGAGAGATCCAGGGCTTGCGATTTTGCCATATTTACTTTAAAGCCCGAGGCCCCTGCGAATGCATCAAGAATCTCGACACTGGCCGGCAGGGATTCCTTCGGGGTGGCCAAAGAAAGGAGCACGTCATCAGCATATAAACTGATTGTGTGGACGTAGGCTCCAAATTTCATCCCTTTAACTCTAGGATCCGTCCTCAGGGCCTGCGCCAGCGGTTCCATGTATAATGCAAAAAGTAGGGGGGAGAGTGGGCACCCCTGCCATGTCCCGCGTTCAATAGGGAAGCGGGATGACCAACAGCCATTGACGTGTACAGTCGCAGTGGGAAAGGTATAACAATTCACCACCCAAGTGCGGAATTTGGCACCCAGTCCCACCTTTATGAACACTTGTTCCAGATACAGCCAATGGACCCGATCAAATGCATTTTCTGCGTCAATCGCCAGCATCATGAACTCGCCGGGCAATCTTGTGGCCTGTTCGATCAGCTGGAGCACTCTCTTAGTGTTGTCGGCCGTCTGTCATTCGGGGATAAATCCCGCCTGATCCGGGTCAACCAACCCCTGCATAAGGGGCGCTAGCCCGGAAGCGAGGATGCTAGTATAAAGCTTGAGGTCAACGTTGAGGAGGGAGATGGGTCTATAGGCTCCACATTGCGTGCAGTCTTTTACAGGTTTAGGAATGACCGAGATGGTGGCCTCCATCAGTTCCCTTGGAATAGCACCTGATTCTGAAAATGAGTTAAAAAGAGCAGTGAGCAGCGGAGCTAGTTGGAGGCAGAAGATCTTGTAAAAGATTGCGGTGTAACCATCCGGGCCTGGAGCCTTAGCTAATTTAAGTCGTGAGATCGCAGAAATCACCTCCTCCGGCCGGATCGCCCTCTCCAGTGCATCCGACTGCTCAGGGGAAATAGTGGGCACAACGACAGGCCGTAAGAACGCTTCACTGTCTGCGGGGTCAAGTCTGGCTCCGGTATACAACGAGGAATAAAAATCGCTAAAGGCATTCGCTATGTCCCTATCCCCAGTAGCTCTATTGCCCGCCTGCGTGGTTAACTCTTGTACCGCGTGGCGCTGTAACCGCTCCCTGAGTGCCCTTCCCAGCAGCCGCCTGCATCGGTCCCCGCCTGTGTAATACATATGACGGACCCTCAAAGCCGCATATTCGGCGCGATCTTAGTCAAGAGCCGTCAGCTGTTGACGTGCCAGACGGAGCTGCCTCCAAATTTCCGGCGCCCCTGTTCGTTGATGAATCTTCTCTAGTTCGCGCGTATGCGCCGACAGCTCCTCCCTTTAACGCGCCCGCTCCGCATTTTACGCAGCCGATAGCGCTATGAACTCGCCTCTTAGCACCGCCTTAAGCGCCACCCAGTGTGTGGCCTGTGAGGTGTCAGAAGACTGATTAGGTGTCATGTACTCCTTTATGGCCCCCTTGATTTTGGCTATAACCTCCTTCCGATGGAGTAACGTATCGCGCAGTCTCCAGCAGCGCGGAGCGCGGGCAAGGGGCGGGAAAGAGAACACTGCTGTGAGCGGCGCATGATCTGACAGCGCCATCGCCCCAATGTCAGTCTGGGATGCCAGTGCTGTAAGTGAGGTGGATGTCAATAGGTAGTTTAGACGAGCATAGGTCTTGTGAGCATTGGAGTAGTATGTGTAATCCCTGGTACCCGGGTGAAAGCTCCGCCAAAGATCGGTCAACCCCAGCTCTCTCAACCTGCAATGTCCCCCCTCTGACAGAGTGCCTGACTGTGAATAGCGCTGCCCTGATCTGTCCTGGAGGTTATCAAAGACCAAATTAAAATCCCCCCCTATCACAATATGTCTATCCGGGGACGTGGATGTCTCACTAAGAATCTGGTGAAAAACTTGTCTTGTCCCTCATTAGGTGCATATACTGAACTAGCCGTGAAAGTGTCCTCCCCCAGTGAAAATCTGTAGGAGAGCAACCGCCCCGTTATTTCAGCGCTTTTCTGTAGAACCTTGCCTCTGAAGCGGTGGGACACCAATATAGCAACCCCAAATGCTTCGTGGAAGCCGAAGAGAAAAATTGCGTTGGGAAATGGCGCGACTTCATCCTTTGACAATTTTTGGGCAAGAGGTGCGTCACCTGTAGGAGGCAAATATCAGTGTTCGAGTTCTCCAGGAGAGACAAGATCGCCCTGCGCTTTACCGGGTTATTCAGGCCTCTGACATTTAAAGTGAGGAGGCACATATCAGTCGCCGGCATAAGCATCCTACAATCCTCCAAGCTGTATCCCCTGAAACGAAGCCCTAACTGAAGCCTGACCCTCTCCTGCTCTCCTCCCCGCCATCTCTGTCTCCCTCTCATCCCCCCTCCGTCAACCTCCTGTAAACCAGCATCCTCACACACATCCATCCTTACCTGGAACCCCCTCCCACCCTACCAAACTACCCCCAAGAACACAAATCGGTCCCCGCCCCCTTACCTTCATCACCAACCCGCTGCCCCCCTAACCCCAACTGAGAACTCCCCGCAAGACATAAGAGTCCTGGACCAGTCACAACCTTGTTCAGGCCCATGGAAGAAGTCAGTAAAGGAGAACGTGGCTCAGGCAACCCATATGACCGCCACCCAGCCCTTTTTCAGACCCGTTTGGAAGTATGGCTATAGATGGGAACCCCCGCCCCCCATTTTAGTTGTGTCTCTAAAGGAGGTGCCTCACTCCGAGGCTGTAGTGTCCTTGGACACCTCTTGGATGGCCGCTGCTTTCTCCTGCACCATCGTAGTCGGGTCCGGCTTGTGAGCCGCTCTAGACGACCGCCTCCGCCGTATGCGTTGCCAGCCCTCCCCCATGGATTGGGGAGGTCTCCCCAGCGAGAGGCTGCTCTTGTCGGTACCGTCCATCGAGTCGTCGGCCAAGTCAATCCCCAGCAGGGCACAAGTATCTTTCAAGGATCGGAGCTGCTGCAGTACGCCGTTCCACTTGAAGATAAGGCGAAAGGGGTGACCCCAACAATATGGGATCCCCTTGTCATGTAGAAACGTAGTGGCGATTTTAAAGGCCCTCCTTTTCTGTAGGGTGATCGCGGAGAGGTCGTGATAAAGAGCCACCGGTTGTCCTTGATAGCGGAGCGGTTGCTTTTGGCGTGCCTCCTTCATGATGGCTCCTTCAACGGGAAATCAGGCAGGAATGCTAGAATGTCCGGGGGAGGGGCGTGTGCCCTACGCGTGAGGCCCACCCTGTGCGCCCTATCAATGCGGATGATGAAGTCATCGTTTTCTCCTAGGATTTCCCTAAAGAGGCCCTGTAAGTAGCAGGTGATATCGTCCCCTTCCACCTTGGATGGCACTCCCCGGACCCGTATGTTGTTCCGTCGGTGTTAGACCTGACACCCTTGGCGTGGTTTTCCCCTATCTTTTTGCCTCTGCCTCCTGTATTTTTGATGCTGTGCTGGATTTCGTTTTTGCTGGTTTAGATGCTTTGGACACTCTGCCACTGCTGATCAGTGCCAGAGTGTAAGTGCTCCCTATGGAAATTATCATATTGATTGGATGTACCTGATTGGCATATTTGTATCACCACGAAGTCCCTAGTAAAGTGCACTGGGTGTGCCAGGGCTGGTGATGACAGATACTACTAGTGGGCCTGCAGCACTGGTTGTGCTGACCCACATGAGTAGCCCTAAAATGGTGTCTCAGACCTGCCACCGCAGTGCCTGTGTGCAGTCAGTGAACTGCCATGTCCTCCTGGTCAGTGTCCCCACTGGCCAGGTCTAACCCTTCCCTTTGTGTACACATTGGTCACCCCTATGGAAGGCTCAAGGTACCCCCCCCTGGGCAGGGTGCAGTGTATATGAAAGGTAGAGCATGTATTAGTGCAGGTAACATGCTGTGGTAGTGAATAGCAGCCATTTTGTGTGATCACTGCTGCAAGGTTATCTTGCTCCATAGACTAACATGGGGGAGGCTGGTCCCAATGGATACCAGCCTATCTTCCCACAGGAACAAGATAGGACATAAGTGATTGATATCCCTGAACTCAGAATTTAATAACAAATCTTTTAGGAAAGGTTGTTTTTAAATTCTGTGTTAGAGAACAGTTCTTTAAAGAAAGTGGCTGTTCTCTTGTCTAACCTTTCTGTGTGCCTGGGCCTGCTTATGGATTGACTGTCTGGTTTGAGGGTGACAGGAGCTGGGGAGCCCCTCGGAGGTTGTCTGAGTCAGCCCTTGGTTGAATGACTGCATCTGCAACTAGAGTGGTGGGAGGAGATAGCACTTGGGAATGAATAGGGCTGTGCCTACCTGCCACAATGCTGGCTCCACCTCCTGCTGAGCAGCTGACGACTCTGCCCCTCACTCTGAAAGGAAGGAAGAAGCCAGGAAACCAAAGTACTCCAGCAACAACCAGAACTGGTTTAGACCGGGCTCAGGACCCACTTGCACAAAGACTTCAAAGACTTTTAGGGGTATAAGAGAAGGACCCCTGACAATAGATTTTGAGATTCTACAATCAAGAGCAACCTCTGCCAGAAGAAGAACCGCTGAAGAAACTAGGAAGACTGCCCTTGCTGTGTGCTCGGGGTCTGACCTGTTTTGCTGCTCAACTGAAGGAGAGAAGAAGGGGACTTTGCCGTGTAGTGTGACCCCTGCCTGCTAGACCTCAATACTTTGCTGTGTGCTGTGTCTACCAAAGAATCTCCAAGGGCCTGAGTAGAGCTGGCCTCCTGTTCTGGAACCCAGGGTCAAAAGGTTCCCCAGAAACAACAAGACGCTGTGGAGACCTAGCTCCAGTCGCTCCTTGGTGCGTGAGTTGTTAACCATTGGCCGTGCCAGAGGATCGGTGTGCTCATCGGCACCTCAGGGCAGAAGACCGGAGGATCGTTGTGCCTCCCCTCGTGACTTATCCTTTAAAGAGCGTTGGTGGCTTCACTAGCAATCTCTAATAAAAGAGAGAGGGACCCTCTACCAAAGGGATGGGGTACCAACTATTGACATGTCAAAAAAGAGATTCCCTTTGGGCACATTAATCAGAGCAAAAATGACATAACATACAACATTAATACAAGCAAACTCCGAGCAAAGCAATAGTAAACCAAATTCTGAAACAACAAATAAATTCCAAATGCACAGTTTTATTTAATAATTAAAAATAAAGTTAAAAACCAAATTTAAAAAGGTTATCAATAAAGGGAAAACAGACAATATAAGGAAACAGTTATATTCTGAAATTCATCACACACGTTCCTAAAACAAAACCAAAGGGGGTTAATCAAAAGGGTATTATTCAGCGTCAGTCAGAATAGTCCTTTGATTATATAGTGGATTCTCTCCCCCAATCCTCAACGCGTTTCGACGGGCCTAGTGTAGTATAGCCGTCTTCTTCAGGAGAAATATTAGATGTTTTCCCAGATAACTATAATTAAGAAAATATATATCTCAGTAACAATACTAAAAACACATAAAACATGAACATAAGGCAACAATAAATCTGCTAGCCAGAAATGGTTTATCTCACTATTGCTCGATATGCTACACCACCTTCCATCTTACACAAAATAATACACAACATTATGACATATTTCACAGTAGTATAACAAAGACAGACAAAATTTCATTAACACTGTTCGTTTCCTCATTGTAGAGGCCATTATAAGTCAAAGCAGCATATAGCAGCATATATTCTCTATATAGCACAGTAAGTCAATTAATTGCGACATGATTGCATTGTCAGTTAGAACATTAAGGCACCTTCTCAGAATAGTTATTGGGATTTCAACTAGGCTTAGGTTGTTAATAATCAAGAGGTTCATATTCCTCGCTGTTCCCACCAAATACTTACTACCTGCCTTAAATGTCGGTACCCATACTAACCTTAAAAGGAGGCGTGATTGTCCTAAAGGGGATAGATATCTCCTGTCTTTCTCATAGGATATATTTCCTGTTGCTAAGCCGTCTCTGATACACAATATTGCCAACTGAAAAGTCCAGAGAACAGAAAGACTTAAACACAGCTCATAGGTTTAATTTATAAGTAGCTCTAGACACAAGCCCGTTTTCGACTAGACGTACGTTTTCTCAGAGCTAACAGTTTCATGCCGCCTATCTAGATAGCTACACTCGCTTCCCATGTTTATCAATAATGCGAGGTACTCACGTCTTATATATACTAAACAATCCTATCAGGGGATGCTTAGCAGGACCACTTAAGCGAGTGGATATATCAATCTCTTCAAACTCTTTCCGTCCTACAATAAAAGAGTATGTATGTCACTTTATATATTAGGTTTTGCCTGCGAATCTCAAGTAGTTATTCTACGCTTCGTACTTACTTATAACATAAGCTTTTCCTGCTTACACGCGGTAGCCAAATTTCATTCGTTAAAAATATCCAATAAGTGTACCGCTAGGAAAAAAGTGGAAAGGGATATATTAGAATCCCCTGTTTTAATAGGCTGTCCCAGGCATTTATTATACAAGGGTGAGCTAATACTCACAATAAGGACTCTGTTTGTAAGCCAGTTCAAAATCGATTGGGGATGCCTTTGTCTTCCCGCTCGCTAGTAACTGCTGTTTCTGAAATATATAAACAGCGTTTTTCAGAAGCATACTAGTATCTCTCTCAAAGCGAGTGATAAGTCCTAAAGGGTTTCTGCAGAATAGCGTCTCAACGTACCTTTTAAAAGGGACCAATTTGATTCCCGCGTGTGCAATCCGTGGTGTTCAATAGACAACACGTCTCCAGTAACGCACGCCGGTTAAATACCCTAGTGCTGGCGTCTAAATGCGGAAGTAGCCTAGCTCCCTCAAGGGTGATGCATGGAGCTAGAAAACAGACTCCAATACATATTGGACGGGCGGCTTAATCAGCGCCGAAAACAGACCCATTGCTGCTAATGGCAATACTTAGGAAAAATTCGTTTTCGAGCGAGCCCTGCGTCTTATTTCTTATCTCACTAACGTATCTCTTCAGCTAGGAGCACGCATATGCCCAGACAAGCAAAATAGCTATCTAAGGTCAAATGCGGCGGATTTAAAAAAACCTTATTATTTTATGTTTATTCAAAAAGATTCGAGCAGATGTTAATACACTTTTATATAGTCTCGAAAAGGGAATTTCTAGCAATATTAATGGACTGGCTAGATATATAAAAAAATAGTAAAGCCAGGTGATACACTCAATAAATTATAACACTAATCAAGTGTACTATAGTGCTGCGTCTGTTATTATTTACACCCAAAAACTTTTTTTATATATTTCAGTGTACCTAATTCTCCCCTATCACGCTGCAAGATATTTCTGAACTATTGCTCACATATCGAGCATTCACCCAATCAACCTCTCCCATTCCTCACGAGAGTTAAGTCCATTTCTTACAGTATTAAAGTAAGAAATGTACCATTGTTCTCTTTGTTTACGTTTGCTCATGATATTTCCACCTCTCTTTCCTATTTTTACTCTTTCCAAGATAAACCACTTGAAATCACATTCACCATGTTTCTTTTCCAGAAAATGTGATACAATTGGAGCAGTTATTTTTTTGGTCCTGATTGCTGATCTGTGTTCCTGTAGTCTAATTCTCACTTCTCTCCCAGTCTCTCCAGCATAATGTAGCCCACAGGGACATTCTAATATATAGATTACATTCTTGCTTTTACAATTGTTGTGGGTTTTACATCTTATTGTTTTGTTATTGCAAGAAATTTCAGAGGCTACCATACATTGATCACAGATATTACAATTACCACATCTCGATGTACCCACAACTACAGTATTGTCCAAAGTTCTTTGGCTTTCTCTTCCCTCATCTTTATAGGTATGCACTAATAGATCTCGCAGGTTTTTGTTCTTTTTAAAGGCAAAGAGAGGTTTGTCCAATACTAGCTCTTCATCATGATTAAGAATGTGCCAATGTTTATTGACTACATTCTTGATCTGGTTGCTGATGTGGGAAAACTTGGTTGCAAAACCTATTCTGTTTGAAGGGCTTTTTTGAGTGTTAGATTTATTGATCAGGGCATCACGGTCATAAAATCTAGCCCTCTTCAAAGAGTTGGATAGCAGTTTCTTAGGATAGCCTCGATCCCGAAACTTTTTCTTAAGGACTGCAGCATGTTTGTAATAATCCTCTATATCTGAACAGTTCCTCCTTAGCCGGAGGAATTGACTGAAGGGAATACTTTCCCTTTGCGACTTGGGGTGGAAGCTGGAAAAATGGAGGAGCGTATTTTTGGCCATAGGTTTAGTAAACAGTTCCACCGCTAATACGCCCTCCGAACTTTTAATGGAAATGTCTAAAAAGTCAACCTTAGTTGTACTGTATGTTGAGGTGAACCTCAAATTGGGGTCACCAAGATTTATCCAAAGTAAAAATTCTTCCAAAACGGTAATGGTCCCTTCCCAAATGAAAAAAATGTCGTCAATGTAGCGGTACCAGCCCGCTACATTCTCGAAGAAAGGTGCCATTTCGTTGTAAATGTGCTTCCTCTCAAAGTTGCCAACATAAAGACAGGCCAGACTAGGGGCGCAGGTGGCCCCCATACTGGTCCCCTTTAATTGTTTAAAGTATTCATCCTTGAAGAGAAAAACATCGTTAGTTAGAATTAATCGGACACAGTCAACAATAAAGTCCTTATTGGCCCCTTCCAAATCCTGGTGAGATAGAAGTTCATCAATAACTTCAATCGTGTCATGTTGAGGGATATTGGTATAAAGAGACTCAATGTCAAGGGTGACCAGACACTGAGTCTCTTCACAGAATGATATTCCCTCAACCATAGAAATGATATGTGCAGAGTCTCTCACATACGATCTTAGCCCGCACACTAATGGCCTCAAAAAGTGGTCCACATATTTACTGATTGGCTCAAGCAATGAATTTATGCTGCTCACAATTGGCCTCATGGGGGGATCTGATTTATGCTTGTGAACCTTTGGAAGGCCATATATAGCTGGAGTTTTGGGCTCAGTGTTGTTCAAGAATTTAAATTCTTCCTCACAAATATATCCATCATCTCTCGCATTGGTAAGTAGATGTAAACATTCACGAGAGATCCCTCTCAGGCAGTTAGCATTAGTTGGGGCATAATGTTCTTTAACTTCAAGCATTGTCCTAATTCTCTTTTCATAGTCTAGGGTGTCAAAAATTACAACTCCTCCGCCTTTATCCGCTGGTTTGACCGTTATCGAATTATCATTCTTCAACTTTTCCAGTGCCTCTTTCTCAGCCTTAGAGATATTAAATGAGGGTATTTTCTTCTCTTTGTCTAAGATCTTATTAACTCCACTTTCAACTGCTATCTCAAAGGCCTCAATACTCTTGCCCACCATACCTATAGAAGGTGTAAAGGTCGATTTCGGTTTGAATCCTGATATATTTTCAGTGACTCTACTCTGCCGTTTTTCAAAAAAACGCTTTAGTCTTATCTTCCTAAAAAAAGCCTTAAGATCCTTCTCTAATTGGAATCTATCTATTGAGGTTGTAGGGACAAAACTAAAACCTTTCCTAGCGGTACACTTATTGGATATTTTTAACGAATGAAATTTGGCTACCGCGTGTAAGCAGGAAAAGCTTATGTTATAAGTAAGTACGAAGCGTAGAATAACTACTTGAGATTCGCAGGCAAAACCTATTATATAAAGTGACATACATACTCTTTTATTGTAGGACGGAAAGAGTTTGAAGAGATTGATATATCCACTCGCTTAAGTGGTCCTGCTAAGCATCCCCTGATAGGATTGTTTAGTATATATAAGACGTGAGTACCTCGCATTATTGATAAACATGGGAAGCGAGTGTAGCTATCTAGATAGGCGGCATGAAACTGTTAGCTCTGAGAAAACGTACGTCTAGTCGAAAACGGGCTTGTGTCTAGAGCTACTTATAAATTAAACCTATGAGCTGTGTTTAAGTCTTTCTGTTCTCTGGACTTTTCAGTTGGCAATATTGTGTATCAGAGACGGCTTAGCAACAGGAAATATATCCTATGAGAAAGACGGGAGATATCTATCCCCTTTAGGACAATCACGCCTCCTTTTAAGGTTAGTATGGGTACCGACATTTAAGGCAGGTAGTAAGTATTTGGTGGGAACAGCGAGGAATATGAACCTCTTGATTATGAACAACCTAAGCCTAGTTGAAATCACAATCACTACTCTGAGAAGGTGCCTTAATGTTCTAACTGACAATGCAATCATGTCGCAATTAATTGACTTACTGTGCTATATAGAGAATATATGCTGCTATATGCTGCTTTGACTTATAATGGCCTCTACAATGAGGAAACGAACAGTGTTAATGAAATTTTGTCTGTCTTTGTTATATTACTGTGAAATATGTCATAATGTTGTGTATTATTTTGTGTAAGATGGAAGGTGGTGTAGCATATCGAGCAATAGTGAGATAAACCACTTCTGGCTAGCAGATTTATTGTTGCCTTATGTTCATGTTTTATGTGTTTTTAGTATTGTTACTGAGATATATATTTTCTTAATTATAGTTATCTGGGAAAACATCTAATATTTCTCCTGAAGAAGACGGCTATACTACACTAGGCCCGTCGAAACGCGTTGAGGATTGGGGGAGAGAATCCACTATATAATCAAAGGACTATTCTGACTGACGCTGAATAATACCCTTTTGATTAACCCCCTTTGGTTTTGTTTTAGGAACGTGTGTGATGAATTTCAGAATATAACTGTTTCCTTATATTGTCTGTTTTCCCTTTATTGATAACCTTTTTAAATTTGGTTTTTAACTTTATTTTTAATTATTAAATAAAACTATGCATTTGGAATTTATTTGTTGTTTCAGAATTTGGTTTACTATTGCTTTGCTCGGAGTTTGCTTGTATTAATTTTTTATGTTATGTCATTTTTGCTCTGATTAATGTGCCCAAAGGGAATCTCTTTTGTTCACTAGCAATTCTGCCAGCCTCTGGCCACTTGAAAATCACTGTGCCGCTTTTCACCGCCGCTGCCCGGTGCCAGAAACATCCTGAGAATCTCGCTGTGCCTGGCCGGGGCCGCCGAAGGGGAAACCGAAGGGAAGGAGCGGAGCCCTGATTGGCTCAGAGCGACCTGCTCCCTCAGTAAACGCTGCGCGGGGTATGGGTTGGCCGAAAGAAGGAGCCGTGATGTCAGGAGGGGCTCGCCTGAGGAGCCGCGCATGGATT